>NC_077227.1:465708714-465758714 GCF_027887165.1 Monodelphis domestica | reverse complement strand
AAAAGAAGATCAGACAAGAATTGGGGAATGACTGAACAAATTGTCATTTAAGAATGGATTTGTGGAAAGACCTCCAGGAATTGACACAGAGCAAAATGAGCAGAATCAGGAGAACACTACACAGAAAGTGAAATATTGTGGCACAATCAAATATAATGAACTTCTTTACTAGCAACAATGCAATGATCCCAGGACAATCCAGAGGGACCTAGGAGAAAAAAAATGCTATCTACAACTAGAGAAAGAACTGTGGGAGTAGAAATGCAGAAAAAAAACAAACCATATGACTGATCACATGGTTCAATGGGTATATTTTTGGGGATTCTGACTTCAAATGATCACTTTATTGTGTAAAAATTAAATTAGTCTCTAGTAATAAAAATATGATATTTTATGAGGTTTATTAAGAATTATTAGAAATCAAGGAATAAAGAAAATACAAACAAGAAAACCACGAGCCTAGGGCTGATTAGCCCATTCAACCCCTCCCCCCCAGCTTAGTTTACTCACTACATCCTTGCAAATGGAAGAGGGCAAAGTAGGCCTTGCTGCCAGTTAAATACTCCTTGTGATCTTGCCCAGGTGTAGACTCAGGTGAAATTATAGGGAATTCTGGGAAATACCAAGGACTTCTGGGGATTGAAGTCTAGGGTTCAAATCTCCATTTTATAATTGCAATATGAATAATATGGAAATAGGTTTTGAACAATGAAAAAAAATTTTTTAAACCCTTACCTTCCATCTTAAAAAAAAATGGATTTGGAATATCATTGTACCATAGAAAAGGACAAATGTGCAGTTCAGAAAAACATGGGAAGACTTTATGAACTAATACAGAGTGAAAGAACCAAGCAAACAACATATATAATAACTATAATAATATAAATGAAAACAATGCTAAAAGACATTAGAATTCAGAATAATTCCTAGCTGTGTGACCCTGGGCAAGTCACTTAACCCCAATTGCACTTCTGCCTTGGAACCAATATAAAGTATTTTTAAAAAAAAGAATTTAGAATAAATGCCATGAGCCATCTCAATTCTACAGAACTTAAAAAACATATTTCCTTCCTCTTGGTATAGAGATGTTAGATTTACAAGTATAGAATACTGTATACACATAGTTTGCTGTAGTTGGTTTTGCTTAACTGTTTTTCTTTGTTATTAGGGTTCATCCTATGGGGGAGGGGGTATTATTGGGAAATGATGTGGCCTAGAGACAAAAGGAATTAATAAAGACCTGTCACTATTAGTAGTTGACCACCAGCTCAATATGCATCAATAGTAAAGCAGAGCTGCTGAAAAAGTTAGTATGATCTCATGCTGCATTACCAGAAATCTGGTTTCCAGAATAACTCTCCTTCCTGGTCAGTATATAATGAAATGTCTAAAAGGTCCTACCTTGGACATTGACAAGCAATAAAGGCAACCAAGATGGTAAAGGGACGCAGATCCATACCATGTAAGAGCTACATAGTAATAAAAATTGCTAACATTTATATAATGCCTACTGTGTGCCAGGAAATGTGCTGTTTTTCTGCAAATATTATTTCGCTTGATCCTCACCACAGCCTAGTAAAGTTAGTTCTATTATTATCCTCATTTTACCATTGCGGAAACTGAAGCAAACAGTCGTTCAGTGACTTGCCCAAGGGACTTTTTATATAAGGGAGTTTTTTATCCTAGGAAAGATATACCCAATGGGAGGGGAAGGAATATCACTGTCTTGATATATTTGAAGGGTCACCATCTGGAAAATAAAACAGCCCCTTTTCCCCCTTGGCTTCAGAGACAAAACTGGGACTAACTGGAATACATCAGTGGCAGAGTTCAGCTCAAAATAAAGACAGACTTCCTAACAATGTAAACTTCCAGGAAAGGCGCTGATTTCCCCATCACTAGAGGTATTGACACAAAGACTTAAGAGACTTTGTCAAGGTTGCAGTACTTCAGCTACAAGTCGGATTCATTGGACTTTCTCAGGCTAATTCTAATTCTCTTAGTTTCTCTTCAGCTTTGATGAAGGTGTGAAAAGACCAGAGAAAAGAAGGGATTTGAGTTAAGTTTCAGTCTTCTAACTTCTTCCCAAACACCTTGCCTTTGTACTTTAGAAATTGCATTGTAAGGATCAAGCCAACAGTAGCAGAGCAGAATCTCCTCTTGGAGGTCACAAGGGCTGGAGAAAGTTCCCTGTAGCAAACTGCTCTGACAGTCCAGTGGCTCTTTCCATCCCCACAGAGATGCTTGCCTTCTTCCGATGCTGACTTGGGACCTCTCTTCAGCACAAAAAGGAAATGCACCCACCTGTGAGCTCAGAGGAGGAAGGGTTTCTAGACTGTTGAGAAAAAAAAAGATACCTGGGGCTTAGCCTGATGGCAACAGAGATGGCTTTTATGATCTTAGTTTATAATATTTCATAGTAGAATCCTAGATCTTGAGCTGGAAGTCATCAGAAGTCATCTGGACTAACTCCCTCATTTTTACAGGAAAAGAAACTGAGACCCAGAGAAGTTAGATGACTTGCTTGGAGTCACATAGGGAACAAATAGTAGGGCTGGAATTAAAATCAAGGTCCTCTGACTCCAAATTCAACCATCTTTTCCCCAGCCCACTTTGCCTCCCTAATTTATAATATGAAAATCCATTTGTCCAATGTTTATTATTTGTCTATTGTGTGTGAAGGAGACAGCTAAGTAGCTCAGTGGATAGTGTGCTGGGCCTGGAATCAGAAAGACCTGAGTTCAAATTTGGCCTCAAATACTTCCTAAGTGTGTGACCCTGGGCAAGTCACTTAACCTCTGATTGCCTGACAAAAGAATTCACTGGATCCACTGGAAAAGGAAATGGTAAACCACTCCAATATCCTTGCCAGAAAATGCCATGGATAGCTACTGTCCATGGGTCCCTAAGAGTTTGACAGAACTGAAAAACTGAACAGCAACAGTGAAGTGTCCTCAGAAAGCACACACACCCTGCCCTGTAGGAGCTTGGAATCTGGAGGAGAGGAGTGGTGGAGGGGAGGAGCGACAGAAAGAGAAGGGCACAAGCAGCTGTGGTGCAAGGGAGAGAGAGACAAGGACATACAACTCTAGCCAAGACCTGATGAGAGATCAGTTCCCTGGACCATCAGGGGAGGCTTCCCTAGGAAGTGAGCTGGAAGGAAGGAAGAGGCTTCAAGAGACAAAGGAGTCCATTGCAGAGAAGAGGCAAAAAGATGAGAAAGGACGGGATAAGAGCAGGGAATGGAGAGCAAATCCATCTCAATGGGAAGGGGAAGAATGGTAGAATCTCTCAGATGCCAAAGTCCTTTTATCCTTCCTTGGCTTGGCACCCAAGAGCCACTGAAGCCACCTTATATCTATGTCTTTGTCTACCTTTCTGACGGCTTCCATGCCTAATCTAGTTTTCAGAGTGTTTTCATGGTTATCATCCTAGTTCACTTCACCATTTCTGGTTCCATCACCACTCCCAGCCTGCCCTCTTGGGATATGGCAGCCAATGGCATCACTCCCAGGGAGGCTGGACCCTCTGAACTGAAACAGGTCTCCTAGGCCACTGTCTTAGTCTTTCTTAGTCTTCCTTCCTTCCTTCCTTCCTTCCTTCCTTCCTTCCTTCCTTCCTTCCTTCCTTCCTTCCTTCCTTCCTTCCTTCCTTCCTTCCTTCCTTCCTTCCTTCCTTCCTTCCTTCCTTCCTTCCTTCCTTCCTTCCTGATTCTAGTCTTATTCTAGAGACCCAATGAGGAAGAAGTTTGGAACCCAAGACAAAACAGGGAGGAGGCCTCTTCTCCTCCACAAGAAAACAACCTCCCCCCAAACCATTGGCCAAGCAAAATCATAAATTCATATCAAACTAGTTTGGTTTTTAAGTTGGCCAGAGGCCTGCGATGGGGCTGGCGCGACTGGGAGCAAACAGATGGGAATCCTATATGAAGCTCCTGACTCACTCAACTTACAAAGAAGAAGAAAAAAAATCTCGTTAGTCAACGTTTCAAAGAGCTGCAACTTTGCAGGAAGCTTTCACAGGCCCACTTATCAAAGGCCCTCAGCAGCTGGTCCTGCCTGCAGCAGCAGTGCCTGAGCATCCCACAGGGTGATAGCCAGCCTGGCTCACACCTGGGGACTCTCCTCCCACACTCCCCAGGGGAGGAGACATTCCACCTACAGCAAGGTTTGAACGAGGCTAGAGGCCATTTGTCTTTTCTTAAGGGAATCAAAATTGCCAGGACCCATTTCCCAAGAAAAATCCCTAGCCCTAAAGTCAGAGGGCCTGGATTCAAATTCTGACACGGACAAGTACTCTCCATGGGAGAGTTGCCTATCCTCCCTGGATCTTTGTTTCTTTGATTGTAAAATGTGGGAGTGGGACCAGATGGCCTCCGAGGTTGCTTCTAGCTTTTGATCTGTGCTGGACTCTTAAGTCAGAGTTGTGGTTGGAAATCCTGCTTCTGCCCCTCCTAGCTGTGGATGGGCCCCTGACCCTCTCTGCACCTCGGTTTCTTCCCGCACGAGAGACTAGAACAGGTATTTCTACCCCACAGGTAGGAGTGTGAAGACCATGCTTTATGACCCCAAAAGAGCTGTAGCCAGATGCAGGAGCCCTTCTTTTACAGTCCTCCAACCCTTGCCTGAAGAGGGCATGAATCCCATCCACAGGCTTTCCAACTTGTGCTTGAAGACTTCAAATGATAGGAAGGTCATTACTGTGGGTAGCACATTCCATTTTTTAAAACCCTTACCTTTGTATCAGTTCCAAGGCAAAAGAGCAGTAAGAGCTAGGCAATGGGGGTTAAGTGACTTGCCCAAGGTCACACAGCTAAGACGTTGAATCTAGGACCTCCCGTCTCCTGACTCTCAATCCACTAAACTACCCAGCACTCTCCCCACCCCATTCCATTTTTAACCCCTTACCTTCCATCTTAGAATTAATACTGTGTTTTAGTTCCAGGGCAAGTTGGTTAAGGGCTAGGCAATGGGGGTTAAGTGATTTGTCCAAGGACACACAACTAGGAAGTGTCAGAGGCCAGATTGAACCCAGGACCTCCCGTCTCTGGGCCTGGCTTTCAATCCACTGAGACACCTAGATGCCCCCTAGTCCATTCCATTTTTAAATATTCTGTTACTGTCAGGAGTACATGGAATTTCTTCCTTATGTTTCACCAAAATCAGCTTCTTCCTAACTTCCTACCAGTGGTTTTAGTTCCGCCCTTGGATTAATTGCACTTTAAATTCATCCCTTCCTCTTGCTAGAACATGAAAATCTAATTCAGCAAGTATTTACCTGTGTGCCCAGCTTTGGTCTAGACACTATGGAGAATAGAGAAAAACAAAAGATGGCAATATGAAGAGGTTCCTCTACCTTCTAATTGCCAGAAGAAATCTTCCCCCAAAAGCCTTCTGTATTGGCTAAAAAGGGCTTTTGGTTGGTTTTCCAGTGTGGGGAGGGTCAAAGGGAGAGAAAATAGGAGCAGTAAGATCTTGGCCTTAGTCTCCCCATTTGGTGAAAAGAAAAGCAAAGCCCAAAAGATGTGGCGACAAGTCAAAGGTCCCATAGGAGATCCACACAGACCCTGTTCTCTAGGTCTACTACACCTCATGCCTCCCTTAGGACGCAGGGGCTTCATGGCAGCCACTGTGCTTTCTAGGTATTCCTGGGAAGCCAATTCTCCTGGCTGGGCCTTTTGTGTACTGATTTCCTGTCCTTCTTCAGCTAAATGTGCTCTATGATCCATCCAGGTCATGCCAGCTCAAGAGGCCAGGCTAAGGAGGTCACTGTTAACTCTATGCTAATGAGATCAGGAGCCAATCAATTCCCCACCCCCTTTAATCAGGCAATCAATGTGCACTGCAGGTGTCTCTGGTGCCAGCCTGTGAGGGAGGGAAGGAAGGAAGGAGGAGGGAGAGCAAGGGAGTGGTGACTGCCTGGGGTTCGGATACAGACCATGCTCGGAGCTCTGCCCACTTCTGGCTGCCTTTGAATCATTGCTCAAGATTAAACTGGGGGAAAAGCACTTTTCTAGTCAAAGCCCTGCTCTCAGATTCTGCTAAGGATTCCAAGATTCTTCTGTAGCCCATGAGGAGCCCAGGCTGACTGGAAATGCAGAGGGCAACCCTCCTCCAAACTATGCTTACCATCCTCTCATGCAGGAGGTCTAGGGTGACGGGATTTTGCGTTTCAGAGCTGGAAGAAGTCTTAGAATTAATTAAGGCCACCGGCTTCATTTTACACAAGGGGAAATTAAGGCCCAAAGGAGAGAAGGGAACTGTTCAAGGTGCTCCAATGAGTCCTAGTGGAAGGGTTTGACCTGAAGATAGTACTCAAGATTCTTGACTTCCAGTCTAATAAGCTTGTCATTCCACCATGCTGACTTCAATTAAGAAGCCCTTGGCCTTTCTTTACAAGAAGCTATTTGAGGGGGAAGCTGGGTGGCTCAGTGGATGGAGATCCAGGCCCAGAGATGGGAGGTCCTGGATTCAAATTTGACCTCAGACACTTCCTAGCTGTGTGACCCTGGGCAAAGCACTTAAACCCCATTGCCTAGCCCTTACCACTCTTTTGCCTTAGAACCTTGATTCTAATTTAATTCTTTTTTTTAAAGTTATTTAGTTTTATTTTTTCAATGAACTATAGACAGTCTATAGAGGCATAGCCTTAATGAAGCCCTCAGAGTGGAGACAAAATGACCTGAGTTCAAATCTTACCTAACACTAGTTTTGTGAACTTTAAAGCTCTCTATCTTTAAAAAAAGTAAATAAATTAAGCTCTATATGCCTAAAATTTATCCACTAAGTTATAGGTGGAATAGAGTCTTTGTGGAGAGAGTTCCCCCAGCTGGTGAATTCCCAGATACTTTGAAAATAGAGAAAATACACTTCCATGTAGCCCCAGAGGAAGTTACATTTCCCTATCTGAGTTTTAGCTTGGCCTCTCAATATGTTGTCTTTCCCTATTAAATTGTACACAGGGCAGCTTGGTGGCACAGTGGATAAAGCACCAAGTCTGGAATCAGGAAGACTCATCCTACCAAGTTCAAATCTAGCTTCAGACACTAGCTGGGTGACCCTCAGTTTCCTCATCTGTCAATGGCAAACCACTCCAGTGTATTTGCCAAGGAAATCCCAAATAGGGTCATGAAGAGTCTGAAACAACTGTAGAACAACAACAAATTAAACAGTAAAGTCTCAAGGACAGGTATTGCTTGCTCTCTATATCCCCGGACTTAAAGCCCCTGATATATAATAAGTCTTTAATAATGCTTTTGTTTTCTTTATTTAATCTCCTACCATGTGGCTCCTCTTCTCCCAGGCCACCTTCCCTTCCAGCACTCACAGGGTCCACAGCTGCATTCTCTGAGGGGCAAGCAGCTCTTCCCCATGCAGCTGTATCCATGATGGGGCTTTCTCTTGCACCACAGCCCCAATGACTCTCCAACTTTTTGCTGCTGGAGAAAGATATTCCTAATTGCAGCTCAGTATATCTTGACAACCTTGCTTCAGTTTCCCATCCCATCCAGCCAACCACCCAGACCATGTCACCATTTGCTGGCCACCCCTCACCTGCCCCTGCAGCTGAACCAGCACTCTCCCGACATGGGAAGTGAAACCTGGACCTTCCTTGTCTTCTTGAGCCTTTACCCGCCATTGCTGATCCTCCCCTCCCCATGAGGGCTCTTCCCCTTCTGTCCCTGTTCTTGAGGGCAGAGACTCTCTTTTCAAAACTTTGTATCGTCAGCACTTGGGACAGTTCCTGGCATGTAGTATATCCTTCACTGTGTGCTTTTTCATTCATTCACAATTCCATGAGGCAATCAGGGCATTGTTATCTTCATTTATAACAATGATAATGATGACAATAATAATAATAACTGACAGTTAGTCTTTGCATAATTATCTTGCTTGAGAGTTGAGGCCCACACATATTAAGTGACTTCACCAAGGTCACTTAGCTTATTAGTGACAGAGTGATCCCAGGACTCCTGATTGCTTATACTGTATTGTCTGCCCATGTAAAATTCAGAGATTCTCTCTGTGTGTCTGTCTATCTGTCTCACTCTTTTAACCAGCTCTCTTGAATGCTCCTGGAGTTGTCAGATTGGGAAGAAAAATAAACTGATCTGAAGAACCAGGTAAAAAGTGCTGGCAAAAAAATTCATGATTTAGGAAACTCTCTCGGCAAAACCTTCAGTAGTTCCCCATCGCCTGTGAAAGTTCCTTACTCTGGCATTAAAAGCTTTTTACAGCGAGGTTCAAATTGACCTTTCCAGGAGTATTTCATGACTTGTCTTTATATACTATAGGTACCAGTCAAACTGGATCACGAGCCATTCCCTTTTTCCTCACCTAGCCATTCCTCTTCTGTACATTTTTCATTTCCCAATCCTAGAATAAACACCCTCCATATTGTTGCTCGTTGAAATCACTCTCTATATTCTAGTCAAATAGGTCTGAATTTGGCATTCTTACCTCTTGTCACAGTTCCTTGTACTGTTCCTTCCTCTGCCCCTCACATAGTAGGAACTTACTGGATTGGATTGAAATTCTTACTTTCCTAAAAGGCCTCATTTAGATATATATCAACTTCTCCATGAAACCTTCCTTGATTTCCCCCTAACTAGAGTTGTCTCAAATGCACCCCACCACCACCACCTTGAGGGAGCTGGTGGAGCAGTGAGTACAGATCTAGTTCGAGTCAGGAAGACCTGAGTTCAAATGCAGCCTCAGAAACTTAATAGCTGTTGCTCCAATCTCTGTTTGCCTCAGTTTTCTCAATGGAAATAATAATAGTGCCATTCTCTCAAAGTTATTGAGGTTGTGAAGTTGTGAGTCAAAGTTGTGAAGATCGAATGTGATAATATTTATCCAAAAGGGCTTAGCAGAGGCAGCTAGGTGACTCAATGGATAGAAAGCTAGGTCTGGAGATAGGAGGTCTTGGGTTCAAATCTGACCACAAACACTTTCTAGCTTTATGTCCCTGGGTAAGTCACTTAATCCCAGTTGCTTAGCCCTTCCCACTCTTCTGCCTTGGAGCTGATACTTCACATTGATTCTAAGACAGTAGGTAAGGGTTTTGTTCTTTTTTTTTTTTTAAGAGCTTCTCACAGAGTCTGGCACAAGTAGGTGCTATATAAATGAGCCCTTTCCATCTCCCTCTCCCCAAACTCTCAGGGCTTTTCCTACATCCTTCTCTCATTCTAATGTCGCCATCATTTCACCATGACTCTGAAGGGTGGTGGCAAGATATGCCTGATGTTATCTGCATCCTTCTTTATACCCTACTTCCACCTGGCTGCTTCTACCTGAAGCCCATGAGGAGGCTGGCCAAACTGGCTCTTGTCCTACATAGGAAACAAACCAAAGAAGCAGATTGCCTGTCATTTGTTTTGCTACCGCCACTGTGAATCTCTCCTCCTTTATTTCTTCTACGGTGCCTCACTCCTAACTATCTGCCAAGACTTTTGAATGAATGAATGGATGAATTGAGAGAAAAGCATTTATTAAGTACTAAGAACCAAGCATTATACCTGGTCAGGAATATAAAAAGAGAGTTAATCTCTGCCCTCAAGAAGCATACATTCTAATAAAGGAAGATAACACTTGTAATTGAGTAGTTCAGGAAAACAGGGTTTGGGTCTGGGAAGTCACAGTGATGGTGGGCTGATGTTTATGGCAATCAATGGGCAAATTCTTTCTAGAAGTAATGGTGCCAGGGATTTAATTATTGTGCCCAGGGAAAGAGATGAAGGGAGGATGGGTTGGGAAGGGCTGAGGAGGCAGCATATTGAAGGCATATTGGCATTATGTTAGGCAGATGACAAGGTGATCTGGATGGATAAATGAGTGACTAGATGGGACATGAAAATGACCACCTACCCCAGGTATTTGTGCCCTCCTAATTCCTGTCAGCCTGGTTTCTGAGCATCTGCTTGCCCCGAGTTCCAGGATTCATACACACATTTGATTCTGCTTGCCTGACTGCCTTTTTCTGCTAATGCCTCATAATAATTCACAAAACAACCAGAGAGCATATTCAACAGTAGGGACAAGACACTATCAACAAAACTCTTATACCCACCTGTTCTGTGTCTTCTCCCTCCCAACCCCAACATTAGGGAGCCCCCCAGGGTAATAGCTAAGCTCTCTGATACTCAGTGAGCTGGCAGCTCCCCTCTTTTGTGGATGATATCCCTTGGATGCTAGTCCAGGGGGGGTTTGTGGAATCCCCAATAAGATTTGTGGCTCAGCTGCCATCCTACTCAGAAAACTCCCTCTTGCCTCACCTCTTCTATGTACACTCTTCTCAATTATTCAAGCCTCCATGAATAGTTAGAACAAGAATTTAATGGAATTAGACAAATGGTAATAAAATGTAAGTATGTCAGAATCAACAACAGCTATCTCAGCTCTTCTTGTCTCCCTGCTGGGTAGAGAATTACTCCTTTCTACTTCAAGACTGAACAAAACACAGTCTATAGTGTGTAACAAGTACTTGATTCAGATCTCCTAACTCCTTTTAGCACAGAGTAAGGGGGAGCCACCAGCCTCTCAAATAGTCCTAGAAACCTAGCAGAGGAGTTCTCAATTTGATCCCAGGTTCCAGGATCTGATCTTCAAATCCTGTCTCCCCGCCCTTGCCAACCCCTTCTACCAATCTACTTCTCTGCTAGTGTCCTTTGTCCAGGACATCAGTAAACTCTCCTCACTTCTGTCCTTCCCACATATCCCCATTTTTGAAGTACGAAAAGGCAGCAGAAGATCAGCCATGAGTTGCTTCCTAGGCTTTATAGTCTTTCACTGGCAAAATAGGAGATTGGTTCCTTTTGGATCCAGTTATTTTTTTTAACCTTATCTTCTGTCTTAGAACCAATACAAGTACCAGTTCTAAGGCAGAGGGAGCAGTAAGGACTAAACAATTAAGTCTAAGGTCAGGATCACACATCTAGGAAATGTCTGAGGCCAGTTTTGAACCCAGGATGTCTTTGCTCCACGTCTGGCTCTCTTTCCACTGAGCTTTCTAGCTGCTCCTGGATCCAGTTCTTTAAAAAAATAGTAGTAGTCTCTCGGTAACTGAGGATGACAATTGTCTTTGTGCGTTTTCATCTATGATGTAGATGAGTGTGCACAAAGACACTTGTGCGTGAAGGAGATTTAAGTGGAAAAGTCGATGCACAGAGACAGTCCCACTCTCTTGGTGTTGGAAGCCTGGGTCCAGTGGCATGAAAAATTGTTACACCTGGAGACTTCCTCAGCTGCATTGGATGGCCGTGTTGTCTTTTGTGCTCCAACACGCCCTAAGCACTCCACAGTGCTTTGCTGCATCGCCATCTCAGCCGTTGAACCTTCTTATTGGTTTCTTCCGCCTGTTCTGCCGAAGCAGTCTTCACATGCTGGGTGAGCAAAGCCCTGGTTCACCAGGGGTCAACGACCCGATGGCTACCCTCACAAGGTTTAGCCGGCCTGTCGAAGCCACTGCCCGGGGTGTGGCCGCTGCCACATGCTAGCAGCTACTGGGAGCCACAAGTGAGAGCTGGGTGTCAGGTGAGGGTCAGAGGCTGGAGAGCTGCCCTAGGAGGGCACGACAAGCCCTCCATACCAGAGATACTACCACTCCCTGAACACCCCATACACCCCTTTAAAAATATTAAATATTTAAAAAATATAAAAAATAAAAACAACAAATGTTACCTTCTGTATTAGAATCAAACAATAATGGCAAGTCAGTTGGAATTAAGTGACTTGTCCAGGGTCACACAGCTAGGAAGTGTCTAGGTCAGATTTGAACTCAAGCTCTCTATTCACTGAGCCACGAGGTGCCTCTGGATCCAGGGCTTGCATTACCTCCCTCTTGCTCTGAATACTTTAATGTTCTCTGTAAACTCTAGCAGTTAACTAATTGTTCATTTGGAAAGTTCTCTTCAGCATCTAATTGCACATGACCATGCAGGCCACAGAGCAGGTGGAAATTGAGTTGCTTGGAAAATGCAGTTGTTTCTTTCTATTGTTGTCATCACTGGGAAATGGGATCCGCTCTCTTTGAGGTCCTGAGCCATGGCCGAGGGCTGCATTGTGACACCACCACCACTTGCAGTTCCTAAAACAGGCCACAAGGGGGAAGTGCTAATTCATACTTTGAAGCTGAGGGAGCTTTGAGGCTACCATCCCATTGGTTTCAGCCATTGGGTTGGCCAAGAGGCAACCTGGAATGTGAAAGGAGCCTTGGAAGAGGTCTAGACAATCAGCGAGTGCTGCAAATATGGCTGATCAGGCAGGTGGTGAATAAGGAAAGCGTTGCTCCCTGGAAGATCAGGGAAAGCTTTGAGGAGAAGCTTTCACGTAAAGGTATGATTTCTTGGGAAAGGTGTTGAAGGGGAAGATGGTCTAGACAACAGGGAATGACCTAAGCAAAGGCCTGGAGGCGGGAAATCAAGGGGATTTATTTGGGAAATAGAGAGCATTACAATTTGGCTGGAGCTGGAATAAAAATCAGGTTTTAAAAGCTCTGCAAGGAAGATTTTCTCAGGCTTCTTCACTCTCACAGCTCATGGAGTTTTTTTCCTTGTCTGTTTGGGTTTGTTTATTTTAACTTTGTGTTTTATCTTTATTTTAATAACAAATTTCCACATAAATTTTTCAAAGTTATATGATTCATGTTGTCTCCCTTCTTCCCTCCCCCTTCCTGGAGTTGATGAACAATTCAATCTGGGTTGTACATGTATTATCATGCAAAGCCCATTTCCATATGCTTCTGTTTGGGGGGGTTTTAAGTGACATTTTCTGGAGAGGACAGGGGCGCCCTTGCAAGAGAACAACTCTAGTTAGAATAAGTTCCTCTCAGTCTCCGATTTATACCTACCAGTTGGCATCATGAAGAACGGGGCTGTTGGTATAGATCAGTAGGGTCAAACTCAAATAGAAATGAGAGGCATTAACTCATTCCCAAGGATTCTTTTGGGCTGCATATTGACTTAGAAAACCATATATTCACATTATCTGTTTTATTAAATATTTTCCAATTTCATTTTAATCTGATTTGGACCAAACTGGGGAATGTCACAACCCAGATGGGGCAGCCCTTGTGTTTGACACCTCCAGCAAAGACCAAATCCCTTATCTTTACAGGGACGATCCATGCCAGTCAGTGCCCAATCCTCACTGTCTCAGAGGCCTCTCTTTCTGGGAGTACCTGTTGCTGACTTAAAGTCTACATTGGTACGGCTGTCTGGGTTCTGCTCATTGGGATCATAGACCAGCTACTGTTGGCTGACCCAGTGGTAATCAAAATTCTCCCCAGATAAACAGGAGCCTATTAATCAGGGCCAGACTCCCCAGCCACATTATCACTCAATCATGCCCTTTACCAACAGGCAGTTCTCTGGAGACACAAACCCCAGGATCAAATGATGGGGGGGTGGAGGGGGAGGAATAGTTCTTAAAATATGGCCAGGCTTTTAGAGTTGACAGCAGCCTTCACAGGAAAATTACTGAAGCTGTGGCCCTGCCCTTTTGCAATCCCTTTGCTGCTGTGCCTTCTCTTTCCATCGTGCCTTCTGGACTTTACTCACTTCCCCTATTGTATCGTTAAGGAAACTTCCCTTCATCCTAGCCCTCTTCCCTGCCTTACTCCCAACACAATACAGTGGAAACATTGGTGAGAATCTGGGTTCCAATCCACACTCGGCCAATTACTACCTGTTTCACCTTTTCAGTCATGTCCAACTCTTCATAACCCCTTTTGGGGTTTTCTTGACAAAAATACTGAAATCGTTTGTCTTTCACTTCTCTATATCAAGTGACAGATGAGGAAAATGGAGCTAAATGACTTGCGGGGGGGGGGGGGTGTCACACAGGTAGGAAGTGTCTGAGGCCAGATTTGTACTCAGAAAAATCAGTCTTCTGCACCATCCACTCCATCTACCATACTCCATCCACTGCACCAACTAGCTGCCCCCTATTCTATCTTAACCAAGGTAAAAAGGCAGTAATTCTCTTGAGCTCTCTGCCTCAGTTTCCTCTTCTGAAATGTGAGATTTAGACTAAATAACCTCTGAGGTTCCTTCTAACTTTAAATGTATGATAGCATGATATGTATGTGCCATCTCTCCCATCACAATATAAGCTGCTTGAGAGCAGAAACTATCTTACTTTCTATCTGTATCTCCAGGGCTTAGAATAGAACCTGGCAAATATATCGGAAGTCCTAAGGCAGTTAGGTGGCTCAGTGGAGAGAGAGCTGGGCCTGCAATCAGGAGGATTCTTCCCAAATAGCCTCAGCCACTTACTAGCCTTGTGGCCCTGGACAAGTCACTTAATTCCTTTTGCCTGTTTCCTCATCTATAAAATAATCTGGAGAAGGAAATGACAAACTGTTTCAGTATCTTTGTCAAGAAAATCCCAAATGGGGTCACAAAGAGTCAGACACAACTGAAAAATAACTAAACAAAAATAAAACAAATCCCTAAATAAATGCTTTATTCATTCATTCATACTATTTCAATCTTCTTTCACTCATAGAAACTGCATTCTTGAGTTCCCTTTCCAGTATTAAGTGTATCTTTTCTCTTACTCCCTTAACACATTTAGCCACGAGAAAGCATAGGCTTATTTCTGCTCTCCATCTCCACTTTCAGGTTCTCCCTCTGCCATTATCTTTCAACATCTTCTCTTCTTTTGGGATTCACTCATTCCATCTATAATCACCGTACCTCATTCTTTGTTGAAGTCATCTACTGGCCTCCAGCCCATTCCCCCTCCTTCTTTAAGGAGTTCAATAACCCTTGTCACACAGCCTTCATCTCTACCCAAAATCCTGCCCTTGTGCTTGGGAGCTTCAAAAGACACATCGAAATCACTTCCAAAACTCCGGCATCTCAGGTCACTGACCTCCTAACTTCTCTTGACCTTCGCTTTCATTGTCCCTCAGTGTCCTTAGGGAAGACCATACCCTTGATGTCAGTATTTCGCATAGCTGAATTATGTCTCTGAGCTGGAGTTCTGAAATTCCTCTGTTCATAGCCTCTTATTTTCCCTACTCATAGCTGTGAGAGAATTCTATGATCCACTTTCCTTCTAATATTTTTATATTTTGATCTTTCATATTAAGGTCACATATCCATTTAGAAAGTATTGTGGAATATTATTTAGGTGTCTGTCTGAGCCTAATTTCAGACAGACTGCTTTATGGTTTTCTCAGCAGTTTTTATTAAAGAGGAGGCAGTGGGTACAGTGGTACGATGCCTTGGACCTGGAATCAGAAAGACCTGAATTTGAATTTGGCCTCACACACTAGCTATGTGACAAGGAACCAAGTCACTTACCTTTGTTTACCTCAATATCTTCATTTGTAAAATGGAGATAGTAATATCTGCTTCCTAGAGTTGTCATAAGAATCAAATGAGATAATATTGGTGAAGTATTTATGTGCCTGGCACATAATAGGAGAGCCCTCAAACTCTCTTCTCTCTTGTTGCCCTGCTGTGAGCCAGGACCTCCTCCCCAAATACCAGATCCCACTGGTCCCCCAACTTAGATCTTGGGCACCTAGGCAGAACAGGATGGGCTGAGATTTGTGATTGGAGAATTAAGCTGTTTTCAATGGGGATCACCAAGATGTATCCTTTCAGGCCATCCCTCAGCTGGGTTGTTGTCTCCCCTACCCCTAACCTCCCTAGGGGCTGACCCTTGCTCCCTACAATTCAACTACCAGATTTTCTTTTCCCTATATTTTACCCAGCACCAAACGTACTAGTAAAATCCATCCAAGTGGGGAAAAAATTTTTAATGAATGCTTTTTACCTTCAATTCTTTCTTTGAAAAAAAAAACAATAACAACAAAACCCACCCTACTTTCCATCTTAGTAATAACTCTAAGTCAGAAGGACAAGGACTAGACAAATGGGGTTAAGTGACTTGCCCAGGATCACAGAGCTAGTAAATGTCTGGGGATCAGATTAGAACCCAGAACTTCCTGTCTCCAGGCTTGGTCTTCTATGCATTGTGCTACCTTCCATCCTTTCTTAAGCAATTTACATTTTCTAGTTTATTAGACATGGTTATTGAGTGGCATCCTATCTTTCCACCTCTCCCTCTGTCTCCCTCATCCAATGCCCATTCTACCTTTTTCCCTCAACCCTTTTGTCACCATTCTAGCCTTAATAAATTCCAACTCTGTAATTACCTCCATCCTCTACCTTCAAAGTTCCTATGAACCATAGTACTGAACACCAATAGAGAAAATCGCATATGTACAATAGGTTGAATAAACTCATTCAATAGAATTCAACAAATATTTACTGTTTCCACTAGAGGTACAAAAAGAAAAAACAAAGCCATTTCTGTGGTGGTGGTGGTGGTGCAGAGAATAGAGCATCAGGCCTGAAGTCAGGAAGGCTGATCTTCCTGAGTTCAAATCTGGCCTCAAATATCTAATAGCTTTGTGACCCTGGGCAAGTCATTTAACCCTATTTGCCTCAGTTTCCTCATCTGTCAAATGAATGGGAGAAGGAAATGCAAACCACTCCAGTATCTTTGCCAAGGAAACCCCAAATGAGGTCACAAAAAGCCCAACACGATTGAAATGATCAAACAACATTATACCATTAAAACATACAATAGACATAGACCAGTAAGTATAGTACTAGGAAAACCAAGCAAAGTGCTAAGTGAGATGATCAGAGGACTTGTTCCATCTAGATGTGATGATTTTCCGATGCCTACAAGGCATGTAGGAGGAGATAGCTAGCAGGAAATTGATAATGCTGGACTAAGGCTCAGGAGAAAGGTTAGGGCTAAATATGTGGATTTGGACATCATGTGACCAGATGAGATCATTGGGAGAGAGTATGAAAAGAGCAGAGAAGAATGAGAAGCAGAAGAGGAACCTCATCCAAAGCCCAGAAAATTCCAATGCTAAGGGGTCAGAGAGGAAAGATGGCCCAGCAAAGGACTCCAAAGAGCACCCAAACAGGAGAGGCAGAGGAGAGAGCAATGTCACTGAAAGCAAAGGAGGACAGTGTCCAGGAGAAGGGGTGGGGGGCACATAGAATCATAAACTGGAGAGAGATCAAGGAAGGTTAAGCTATTGTCTTCTTTTTCTCTTTTTCGGAGTCAAACTTCCCTTTCTTCTCTAGTTCCCAATGTCTCAACTCTTTGCTTCTATTTTGCCACTCCACTCTTCTCTATGACATTACCAAGGATACCTTAACTGACTTTTCCTCTGACCTTTTCTCAGTCTATATTCTTTGATCTCTTTGTAGCTTTTGATATGTTTCACCAACTCCTCCTTCTGGATACCCTCTCTTCCATTGGCTCCACCCATAACCCATACTGCTCTCTGCTGCTTCTGCTACCTGTCTCAACATAACTCTTCAGTCTCTTACTGGATCATCATTCATCACTTGCCCATAAGTGCTCCTCAGGGCTCTGTAATAAGCCTTCTTTTCTTTTTTCTTTTCATTTCATTATTTTCTACACATGCTCCATTGGTAATTTCATAGTTTCCATAGTTAAATTGTCACTTTCTGCAGAAAACTGTCAAATAAACATATCTATCCAGTCATGATCTCAATTCTGAATTCTAGTTCCTTGCTGCTAACTGGTATATGCCTGCTGGATAGCTCCCCTTGGTTGTCCCATTGACATCTCAAACTCAACATGTACTAAACAGAACTTATTATCTTCATCATTAATCTGTCCCTCTTCCACATTTTCCTGTTCCAGTTGAAGCCTCTATTATCCTTTTGGTTCCCTCAGTTTCTTAACTTTGGTATCATTTGTGTATTTATTCTCCCTCACCACACCACCCATATCTATTCTGTTGTTAAATCCTGTTCATTCTACCTTCACACTATCTCTCCCATCCATCCCCTTCTCTCCATTCACATAGTCACTGCTATAGAGAATAGGGAATAAGCATTTATTAAGTGCCTACTATATGTCAGGCACTGTGCTAAGTGCTTTACAAATATTATCTCATTTGATCCTTATAGATGACCACCTCTCACCTAGAGTACTGTTACAGCTTCATAATTGCTCTCCGTGTTTCTAGTCTCTCCCCCTTCTAACCTCTTCCATACAGCCACCAAAATAACAATAAAAGTAATCTTATAAGGTTACTCCCCTGTTCAAAAATCTCCAGTGGTTCCCTATTGCCATTAAAATAAATATAAATTCCTTAGCCTGGCATTTAAGCTTCAGTTTTCCTTTCTAGACTGATTTAATATTAAATCTTGGAATCCTCTTTTTATTCCAGTCAAATTGGCCAATAGCCTGTTCCATGGACTTGGCACTCCTCTTCCTGTCCTGGTGCCTCATCTTCCTTCAAAGGTTCAGCTAGGTACCACTTCCTCCAGGTAGCCTTTATTCCTCCTCTCCACTGACCTCCTAAGTGCTCTCCCCTTCTTAAAATTATCTTGCCTTTATTTATCTGTTTACATATTGTGCCCTATCCCCAGGAGAATGTAAGTTTTGTGGGAATAGAGACTGTTTCATCATTGTTTTTGGGATGGGGTTGCTTTGTGTCCTCAAAATCTAGTATGATGCTTTACATATAACAAGCATTTAATAAATGTTTGATCAATTGAATCAAAGAGAACCTAGGAAAGGACGTGATGATTGGGCCTCCTGGAGGTGGCCACTTGGCACCAGCATCCTCAGAGGCATCCCTGGAAAGAAAAAGAACTCGATTATATCCTGTGGATGACTGCAACTGGTGTTGGGAGAGGTGAGAGGTGAGGGCCAGAAAAAGTGCTCAGGCTCCTTTACACAGTCTGTTTTGCCCCTGCTTGGCTGGCCTGCCTAGCACTCTGCACATTTCCACAGAGACATGCTGCCCTCCTGTTGTCAGACGGAAAGCTGTTCAAAGAGAACATTGTTTTCTTGTTAGATGGAATTTTCTACGCACAAAGACACATACACTGATCCAGAGAGGGATTGATTTTCACTTATCTTATTTTTCCCACCATGCACACATACTCTGATAAGGTTTTTGTTTTTGTCACATCCTATTTCTTTGTCAGCATCAAACTCTTTTTAATTGAAAAGAAACACACAGGCTCAGACACAAAGAGCAGCTGATTCAGAAAAGAAAGGTGAGGGGAGATTTTTAGACTTGGAGAGCATCTGAGAGCTGAACAAGGCCAGCCAGGAAGCCACCTCATCTTCCCTCAATATCAGGAATGTCCCAAGAAATCAAAATGGTCCTCTTGCAACTTAGGGAGTCCACGCCATTTAATTTTATTTTTTTAAACTCTTACCTTCTACTTTAGAATCAGTTCTGTGCATTGGTTCCAAGGCAGAAGAGGGGTAAAGTCTAGGCAATGGGAGTTAAGTTACTTGCCCAGGGTCACACAGCTGGGAAGTGTCTGAGGCCAGATTTTAACCTAACTCTCCCATCTCTAGGACTGGCTCTCTCCACTGAACTACCCAGCTATCTCTAGTCCAAGCCATTTTAGAAGAAAGTTCATGAGTTTGTACCACCTGTTTCTTTGAGTCCCCAGAAGGGATTGTAAATTGTTCTGCCCTGAGGACAGGTTTGGAGGTCCAGGACTAGAGAGGGCTTAGGTTAAGTCCCCAGGGGAAAGAATGAGAGAATCTCTCTTCCACTGAAGGAAGTGTAAAGTGGAAGAGGATCTCTCTTCCACTTTACACTGAATGTGTATCTCAAGACACACATGTTCTCAAATTTCCCATTGGACAAGAAGGAAGGACTAGAAGAGAAACAATTCTTGTAGGAATGTGAAATAATAGCAACATCTGAGCTAAAGGGAAGAGTCTCCATCAGAGTGACATGTCAGGGTTCCCAAAGCTTCTGACTGGATGTCACAAGAAAGTATTGAAGGGCTCAAAATGTGTCAGTGACAAAGTAACCCCTGACTTTGATCAAAGTCCATTGTTGCCAGGCCTTTTAGTGTACACCTAAGCCCTTGAGGACCCTGCCCCACAGCCATGGCACAAGAACTATGGCTGGGATATATGTTGTATAGAAAATCAGGAAAGCCTACACAAGTAATCAAGCTCCCTAAGCTAGGTTACACTGTTCTGCCATCAAAAGTTCCCACCGGACTTTATGGCTCTGTCCTTCCAACACAGTCAGTTTTCTGGGACAGAAAAACCCAACTCAGAAGCCTAAGCACACTATGCTTTTATAAACTGCCTTCAGGCAGCTTAAAAATAGGAGCATGACCCCAGGCAAGTCACTTAACCCTGGTTGCCTCAGTTTCCTCATTTGTCAAATGAATTGGAGAAAGAAATGGTAAACCACTCCAGTATCTTTGCCAAGAAAACCCCAGATGGGGTCACAAAGAGTTAGATATAACTGAAAATGATCGAAAACTGAATAAGCAACAACAAAAGTATAATAGGAGTCTAGAAAAAGGAATGATGTGAGAAGGATTTTTGGAAGAGACCTGATCCAAGTCAGGTCTCAAAGAGGGAGCTGGAATAACAGATATGACTTGAAGAGGGAAGCAGGGGAGGAGATTCCAAGAAAAAGGCAAAGAGACTGGAACAGTGCATGAATAAGGGACCCATTGGGTTTGCTTGGCTGGCACCAGAGAAATGACAGATCCAAGGTCATGAAGAGAGAACAGTCAGCAGGAGGAGCTTTATAACTGGAGCATAGGTTACATGTTGGGGAGGGAAGAGCCAGAATTCCCCTCCCTGGACCCTGTGCCCTTGTGACGCCCTTGCTTCCCAGATCTCCTGGCAGTCAGGCTTTCTTGATCATGCAGGATTTCAAATTACATCTTCTTTCGGGTCAGTATTTCAGTGCCTTCCAAGATCTCATCTAGCTAATCTGGCAAAATATACTGTGTTATGAAATGGGCATTTTCAGACATTAGTGATGTATGGATTTGTTATGCTTATTAGTTATAAGGGAAATGTGCTTTTTTTTTTTTAATTCAAGGAACAGAGAGTGGGAGAAGCTAGTGATAGTGTTGTCAAAAATGGGCCATTGCGATTTGTTTTTAATTGCAACGAAAAGAACAAAAGGAAGTTAAGAAGAAGATAGATAATCAGGACAGTTTAGAAACTGACATGCTATATATAAAAACCCAAGCTGTTTATCATAATGAAGCTTTGTGGTTTCATAGCCAATCCTCTTTTTTTTATTCTTTGCTTATAGAAATGTTCATGTTTGTCAATATTTGTTCAATTCAGAATAGAATAAAAATAATTTAATACAAAATACAATAAATTGGGTTGACATGCTAAAGAGATAGAAGGCCAAGATTTTCCTCTTTCAGGTAATGCACATTTTAACTGGCCTGTGAACACAGCTCTCTCTTGGAGGCTGATCCAGAAGAATAACTAATGATGGGAATTTCAGGCACCATAGAAAGTCAGCGGGGAGATATTTGGTTGTATTGGGGCCTTCTGGCAGCACACTACCCAGGGAGCTGCCAGCTCCACTTAGGTGGAGGGCTCTCCCCTGTACCTGTGGCTTTGTTTCCCTCCCCAGGGACTGATGCTCCCAATTTGGGAGCCTGCAGATCCCCCGTTTGTCAGATCTGTCCAAACGGGGGTCAGCAGGGACCTTTCTCATCTCACCAAGATCTGGCTGGCCTTTTCCATCTAGGAACTCCTGACTCAGAGGCCGCCGCAAGCCAGCCCGATCGTGCCTGGCTACAAAGAATGTAAGTGGGGCCACGCGGAGAAAATCTGCTCTTAGTGAGCTAATCCTGGATCCGGGAGGACTGCCCGTCGAGAGCAAGCAGCCTCATCAGAAAGTTTATGGACCGGAATTAATCATGAGCCTCCGGACGGGCTGGGGGTGGGGAGGGGTGATGGAGGTGAAGAGGGGGGAGCAGTTTCCACCTCCTAATCAACATGGGAAAGAATTCTGTGGAATATCAATGGTGTTGATCTCTGGTGCAAGCCAGAGACTGGAAGAACAATAGAGGTTAGGAAAGAAGGGAAGGAACTGAGAACGGTCCCTGGAAGCTGTTGGACGAACTGTGGTTCTCTCCTGAGAGAAGAAATGTTTGAAGATGAGGAGGAAAAAAAAATCTCCAGCAGGCGGAGAGATACCCACACCCTCGGGCTCCAAAGTCCAGCTTTTTCATTGGCTTCTTTGCCAAGGGGCGGAAGCCAGCCCAGCGCAGCCTTTCAAACCCAGTTCGTCAGGCGCGAAACTTTTGAGGTGTCAGAAAGCATTCAGTAAGCCGTAAAATCCTCCATACTGTGAATTCTGAATTCTCAACTCGCGTCCACATTGCTGATGCCCCCAGGAGCTGTGATCTCATCAGTGCAGGTACTCCATCCACCGATGCAGATTACAGCCCTTCTGTGACTTCGCAGTTGGTGAAAAATCCACTGCCCCCGGACACTTGGAGGACCGCCTTTTGGAGCCTAACTAGGCTGAATTATTTGTCTTTTGCCTACTTTAGACTCACCATTGTTGATGCTTTTAATAATAATTTAGTAATAATTTGTTGATATTATATACCAATAATTTATTAACCAGACTAATAATTCAATGATATCATATACCAATGATTTATTAATGGTGGTTATTATTTGTTAGATAGTTCATTTATTAGTTGTATTATGTCATACAATAAAACTAATGGCATATTACTAATAATTTGTTTATGCTACATGTTAATAAATAATAATCTTATAATAATCACTCCTATATACTTACCTTACAAAAGCTGTAATGTTTTTGTAAGGATTACAGAACACATTCTATATAAGAACAATGTGACATAGACACTGTAAGTATTTTTATTCTCATTTTACAGATCAGGGAGGTTAAGCTACTTGCCTATGGTTGCACCACTAATAAGTTTCTATCAAGAATCAAACCCAGCAGGCCTAGAGACAGGAGGTCCTAGGTTCAAATCTGACCTCTATGTAATCCTGGTCAAGTCACTTAACCCCCATTGCCTAGCCCTTATTGCTCTTCTGCCTTGGAGCCAATACACAGTACTGATACTAAGGTGGAAGGTTAGGGTTTAAAAAAAAAAAGAATCAAACCCAGATCTCCTAATTCTAACTCAGTATATTGTTTCTTTTTTATTTAATTTATATCTATATATACATATATATGTATTATGTGTGTGTGCGTGTCCATCTGGTCCTTTTGTCTTGTCTCCCTTCAGTCTAAACTTCTTGTATGCAGAGCTCAATGTTACTGTTTTATAAAATCAAAAAGGAAAAATATTCACATACACAAAATTCATTATAGCAACTTTTTTTGTAATGGAAGAGAATGGGAAACTAAGGAGGTATCTATCAACTGAGGAATACCTAAATAAAGTATATTATATGAATGGTATAGAATACTATTGTACTGGGAGAAATGATGAAATGGAAAGTCTCGGAGAAACCTAGGAAGAATTTATGAACTGATGTGGAATAAAGTGAGTAGAACCAGGAGAACAATTTATATACTAACCCAACATTGTAACAACAAACCACTTTAAAAGACTTTGGAGAAGGTCAAGGCAGTGACCAACTAGGATTACAGAAGATCAGAGATAAAGAATACCATCTGCCTCCTGATAGAGAAGTGATGGACTCAAGATGCCAATTGGGACACATTTTTGGACAGGGTGAATGTGGTCATTCATTTTGCATATTTGTTACAAGACCATTGCTTTTGTTGTTTTTCAAGTGGGAAGGGAAAGATGGGAGTGAGAGAAAATAAATGTATTAATTTAAAAATTTTAATCACAAAATTTTGCTTTTTGAACCCTAATACAAACATCAAAGTATAAAATCTTATACATTTGTATATATATGTATATATATAATTTGCATATATGTATATATTTGTATAAAATACATATATAAAGTGGTTCTATTTATCTGTTTAGGTTAGGTCTCATCAGTATAAGCAATGGAAAACAAAGACATGGTCAAATGAGTAGAGAAGCCAAATTAAAATCTATTCATCAATTCTTCCATCATTATTTCAGGGTCATAGGATTTCATTAGCATGAGTTGTCCTTTAATATAAAGTCTTTAGTGGATAAAGTGCCAGGCTTGGAGTTGGAAGAACATGAGTTCAAATTTTACCTCAGATATTTCCTACCTGTGTGACTCTGGGTAAGTCACTTCACCTCATTTGCCTAATTCCTGTTTCTCTTCTGTTTCAGAATTGATACTAAAAGAAAAAGGAAGGGTTTATTTTTTTAAACTTTGAGGTTCATTGTAGGTAAAAAATTTATCACACTACAACTGACCTGTTGATAAGTGTCTCTGAACCTAGTCAGGCTTGTGCTCAATATTGTATATTCCCAAGCCTGCACTTAAAGCCTTTCTGCTTGGGGAGGACCTACCAAAGTTTGCACTGTTAGTGAAGCCTTTGAGAATCCAGGCTGGTCTCATTGGCCACAGTGAGACATGGAGTAGGAGAACTGTAGTAAAAAGGAAAAGGAAAGAATGTGGAATCCCCTAGGATTGTGTGATTGTGTAATGCTTTCTTTCATCTGTGATAGTTTCATCTGCTGGGCCCTTTGAGACTTCCTTAAAGGCCAAGATCAAGGCTTATAGTAGGTGTTCACTAAATATGAACACAACATCACAGATCTAGAATGGGAGATCTAGAGTAGGACATCAAATACCATCCAGTCCAACCTCCTCTTTTTATAGGAAACTGAGTCTAAGAGTTAAGTTAAGTGACTTATCCAAGGTCACATATTGATAGCACTGTGCTGTCCTAAAAGTTTTGTCAACATGATTTCCTTCCCCTTTTCCCCTTTTCTCCACCACAGAGGTTCAACTCTTCAGACTGAACCTGAATTTGCAGCTCTTTTCCCCTTCTCTTGTCTTCCCAACCACACCTCCCCTACTCTTTATTCTCTTTCCTGGCTCCAACAGCTTTCAGAACATCCTCAGTTCAAAAGAAAGCTTCCCCATTAGCTATCCTTAAACCATCATTTTTTATCTTCACCATAACATTCAAGTCATTAGACTGGAGTGGAATTAAATGAGGTAAACTGAAAAGATTTAAAGGGGATCTGAAGGTGAATCAAACTACCAAAGGAAAATCTCTGAAGGCTTAGTACATGAGAAGGATTTGAACCCAGGCAAGTTTGAGGCTGGGATGGAGAGAAACTAGATGGTTAACTTGTCCTTATGGGTATTGCTCCATTGGAAAGCTGGGAGTGACTTGGCCGAAAGTCAAATGGCAAAATAGGCAGTTTGTCCTTAAAACAAATACATCTTCTCTTTACTCCCCCTAGAATGGTCCTTAAGATTTAACTCTGGTATCACTTTTTAAAACCCTTACGTTCTATTGGCTTAGAATTGATACAAATATTGGTTCTAAGACAGAAAAGCATCAAGGGCTAGGCAATTGGGGTTAAGTGACTTTTCCATGGTCACACAACAAATCTCAAGTCAAATTTGAACCCAGATCCTCCCTATTCTAGACATGACACTCTACTACTCCATCTACTACTCTCTATACTGAGTCACCTAGCTGCCCCTCATACGATTTTTTTCATATATATCTTGTCTTTCTAACTAGAGCAAAGCCAGAACTAAGAACCAAATCTTACCTCTAGGTATTACGCATCCTAGGAAAGGACCAGGCATATAGTAAGTATTTAATGAATATTTGTTGACTGGGTTTGCTTTTGGTGGGGCTTGAGCAAAAGATATTAAGTTATGAATATATCTCATGCTACTTCTTGGCATATTCCCTGCTCATTTCTCTAGTGAGTTGGAGTAACTCTCTGAGAATATGACCTCTGGTATAAGTACACCTAAGAGAATGGTAGGGATGGATAGATTGAATTATATTGTCAGGGTTATAATGGTCAATGGTCTTATTACACAGAGTCTTTCATAATCATTCAACTCCTTGGGATACTCTCTATCCCTTTAAAAACTACTTGAGAATATTGACTCTAGAACTCCTTCCTACTCTTTTGAGGTTTAGAATAGGCAAATTTTGGGTAATAGATTATGCAAATTATGACCCAAACCCATACCAGTGAAACCAGCTCTATTCACAGATTATGTCAAAGGAACAAATCAAATAGCAAAATATATAGTTAAGAATTAAAAGCAAAACAAATAACAAGAGATAAATAAGTATTCCGCAGAGCTAGATCTTGAAGCAAAGGAAGCATTTCAACCAGGTATAGTGGAAGATATGTGCAAGACAAGATCAGGCAATGATAATGATCCCAATTTGGCTAGGAATATAGAATGGAAAAATAAGGCTGGAAAAGTGGAGGCAGAGTTAGTAGAATGGCAGGCTGTGCTGCTAATAATTTTATTTTATAGGTGACACTGTGCTAATTTCAAGATTTCTTTTTTTTTACTCTTGCCTGACAAGAGAGTTGTAGAGGTTTGGCAATAGAAATTAAGTGACATGCCCAGGGTCCTGTAGTTAGGAAGTGTCTGAAGCCAGATTTGAACCTAGAATTCTCCATCTCTAGGCTTGACTATCAATCCACTGAGCCATCTAGCTGCCTCCAATGTCAGGATTTTTTTTAAAAACCCTTACCTTCCATCTTGGAATCAGTACTGTGTATTGGTTCTAAGGCAGAAGAGTGGTAAGTCAGGATTTTTTGATGGGAAAATCTAGCTGTGATATTTGGGATGCTGGCTAAGCAGAAACTATAGGCAGGGGGGAAAGTTAGAAATTTATAGCGGTAGTCCAACTGAAAGAAAATAAAGACTTCAGTATAAATGACTTACATTTGGAGTTTGTTTTGTCCCTATGATCTTGGGTGGGGGCATGGGAACCATGTAAGGTTTTACATTTTAAATTTAATGATTGGACAATAATTTTATGAAATTATGTGGTCATCAATATTTATTATATCTCAAGTCTGAAATTTATTTACAAATATTTACAAAACGGAGAGGAAACAATAAAGTAGAGAAATGTGAAGAGGATAGAGAGGTTATCTATCCTATCAACTTAAATGTTTACTCTGGGTCTAATTAATCCAGGCAGAGATTAATTAGCTCTCAACCAGGAAGGCTGGTAGTGAGGAATCACATGGCCTCCTCCAAGATGGAAGCTAGTCTCTTCGGAAAATAGGAAAGGAGTCAGCCTTTCACACACCCAATGAAGTAGTCAGGAGTAAAAGTCTAAGTAAAAGACGAGCTCCAAACCCACAATCCAAGCTTCAGTCTCCAACAAAGCTCCCTTGAAGACTCTCCCCAGTTAGAAGACTATCTCCAGAAGACAATCTCTTCAGACTATCTTCTCAAAGACAATCTGCTCTGAGGGAGTTCAGGGCTTGCTTTTATGGTGACTTCTTGTCCCTGCCCCTCTTCACAGGGACCAATCACATTTCCAAATTGTCTAGCATTGCCCAGGGGGCAATGTCTGTGGGATTCACACCTCTTATCCTCTGAAGGTGTCAATTCTTATCAAAGGCCTCTGAAGGTGTCAACTCTGATCATAGGATTCACAAGTTTGGGACTGAGTTAAAAAGGTGGAGCTCTCTCAGTACCTTGCTAGCTTCTCATCTAGTACTAAGTAAGGTGTTCAATCTTTTGTTGATTCAATTTAAAATTAGGCTAAGGAGAGTTAATCCTGTCTTCAGTTTAGTGAGCTACTAAGTAGGGATACTTAAGTTAGTGTTAACTCAAGATAGACAATAGAGTAAAGAATTCTCTTTCACAATCACGAGTAACAAATATCTCATGCATGTTCTTCCTATCTATAGGTCAGAAATATCATGGCATTTTCATTGGAATTAGAAAAAGCCAGTTCCCAACCCAGCAAAGAAGCTTAACTTGATGGTTCCCAAGATCTCCAGGATCAGAATCAGGAATATTATAGTTGGGAGAATCATAGATCTAAAGCTAGAAGGAACCTCAGAGGTCATCTAGTCCCACCCCCTCATTTTACAAGCAAGTAAACAGAAGCCCAGGGAGGAGAAATAATTTGTCCACAGTCATACAGGAAATATAAGAGTATCTTAGAAATCAAGTACATTCATTTAATTTTATAGAAAAAACAAACAAACTGTAGCACAGTAAGGAATTAACTTGACTAAGGTTACAGCCACTAAGTGGGAGAGCCAGGATTAGAGCTTCTTAGTGTAGTGCTAGTTTCAATAGCAGGGCTACAAGACTGGGTATATGGGATTCCAAATAAAAAATACACATTTCCCATCATGAACCACCAGAAGAAATGTACAGTGACCCTAAGGAAACCTCTTTGCAAGAGGCATTACCAATCATAAAAACAAAAAGCTGTGTCTGACTAGAAGGTGCTGTCCCTGGTCCTGAATGACTTTAAACTGTGTCTTCCCTGTGCCCCAGTGGATTATGACACCCTAATTGCCTGTATAAAAGAAGACAGTGAGCCCTGAACTTCAGGGCCAGTTTTCATTGTAGGAGATAAGCAAATGACTGAGAGGGGGCCACTGTTTAATAGCCCTCATTATAAGACTCTCAGGGTACAGCTTCTGTTCTTCATGAATATTAAGACTTCACCATCCTCTTAAGAACTAGACTTTTCTTAGTGATGGTTGCTGATATTTCTGGGCAGCCTTTAGTAACTCATACTGAGCAATTCCAAGTTTTCTAGCTGCTCCTTCCCTAGCCTGGCTGTATAACTTAGCATTGTACAGTAGAAAGAGCACTGGATGTGAAATCAGATGACCTGGGTTCAAATTGAATGTCTATCACTATTAAAATCATAGATGCTGAAATGAAAGGAGCAGAGGACATCCATTCCAAATGTATCATTTTACAACTGAGGAAACTGAGATCCAGGATGGTTAAGTAACTTACCCAAGATCACACAAGTAGTGATAGAGGCAGTATTTGAATTTAGGACCCCTAACCCCAGTCTAACAGTCTTTCCACTGTACCATATTGCCTCCTTATTACCAACTATGTAACCTTGGTGAAGTCACTTCACCTTTCTGGGTCTGTTTTCTCATGTATAAAATGAGGAGGTTGTACTGGATAACCTCTTAGTTCCTTTACAGTTCTAAATTTATGATATCATGATTCACCTCCAACCTTTCTCTACCTCTCCTTGACTATCCTCAATATCTCCTGGTCATTTGACCAGGGAAGGGATCTCTAAGACCTCTTCTATCTTTAAATCCTGTGATCCCATGACCTGAAAGAATGAAAATAAAATCTCACCCTTATAGACATATGTCTGGGTAAATTATGTTGGCCCTATAGCAAAAACATCTCCATCTACTACCAGTAAATTTGAGAAAACAGAGAAACATTGGGATTAATCTGGATGTTGCTGGCAGCTGTATAATTGACACCCCCCCCCATAGGTACTAGCTGATGTAGGTAATTGGTTCCTCCATTGATTCCTCTCTATATTTGAGTCTTCTGGAAGGGATTTTAACTCATAGATGAGGGAAATACAGATAAATGATTCCCTCTCTTCAGGTTAAGGCTTTTTCTAGACCATGTGCTAGAATGGGGAGGAAACTCGAGATCTTTAGAAATCATGAGCTACAGGAACAAGCTTCTATTTTTTTTCAGTGTAACTGGTGCTCAGGTGGTGTTCACTGTTCCCCTAAATGACAGGGGTATGATAGAGGGACATGTTTTTGCTAATCTTTCTCTTTCAGCTAGTCTTTCATGTTATCATGCCTCAAATGTTCTCAGAGCTTCCTCTTTCACCTCAGTCTTCATGTTCTCTCCAAGGTGGAAACCTTTAGCTCTTATGCTGTTTCTGAGATTTTCTTCATAGGCATAGATTTTTGCTTAGCAGAAGTTATATGTAGGTGACATGGCATTTCAATATAATGACATGCTTGGAATGCCAGAATGGAGGAGTGATCTTGAGCTTTTCCTTGTGGTAAGCATGGTAGCATGGCAGGAGACAATGTGTAACTGAAAAGGGGGAAATGGATAAGAAGGCATGGGAGAGAGGGAGAAGAGGTAGCAAAAGGTAGAGGTTGGAAACAATTTTAGCAAGAAAGCTGTCCTAACAAATCTCATTCTTTGAATACATGCTAATTCTCTAGTCTTTTCTCAACTGATGGCCCCAGGTACCTAGATCATTCTGTGGTAGGGAAGTTACAATCCTGGAAAGGAAATTTCAGCATCTCCAAACCTAAATGGGTTCCTATTGAGGGTACTATCCTGGAGAGAGAAGAGAAATCTCATTTTAACTTGCAACTGTAAGCATAATGAAACTTAAATCTATAGCTAGAAGGGAGACACTCTTGACAATTAACAAATTCTGGAGTTTGCAAGGAGAGTTGGACTATTACAATCACTTGACACCAGAGTTTGAAGTCACTTTAAGGGGTCATCCATATTTACTTCTTGATTGCCGGCTAGAAGCAATTTGGGGTAGAATCCAATGTCTCTTGACCACCTGATGGTCTGTCCAATGCAACAGACTCCCCCTCTTTCATTGACTTAAGAATATATTTGTAACCTACAACACCATAGAAGAGATATCTGATATGTGATTCATTCACCCTTTGACCAAGTCTCAGTGTAGCATTCTCTTCTAGGATTTGAGATCTAGATGGAGACTTATTCTTTTGTCAGTCAGTCAATAAATATTTTGAAGTGCTTACTCTGAAGACATTGTGCTAAACACTGGGGATGCAAAATGAGGCAAAAAACAGTCCTTGTCCTCAAGGATGTTTGGTTTGGGGGAAGGGAGGAAAAAGGAAAAACATAAGGTATAAGAAGGCTAGAAAGGTAGGAATGGAGGGAAGGTGGTTATGAAGGGTTTTAAAGACAAAATAGATGGTTTTATAATTAATCCAGGAGGTGAAAAGGAACCATTGGAATTGATTGAGTACAGGAAGTGACATAGTTAGATCTGTAATTTAGGAAGATCACTTTGGTGGCTAAATGGAGGATGTTTGGAGTGGGAAAAGACAAAGCAGGCAGAACCATCAGCAGGCTGTAGAAAAGTACAAATAAGAGAAAAGGACCTGCACTAGGATGGTGGTAATATCAAAGAGAAGGAGGAGGCATGCTTGAGAGATGTTGCAAAGATGAAATTGACAGGCTTTAGCTACAGATTAGATATGAGAAGTGGGAGATAGTGAGGAGTCAAGGATAACACCTAGGTTTCAAGTATGAGGACCTGGGAGGATAGTGTTGCTCTCTCTAATAATAGGGAAGCTGGAATTTGGGAGGAAATTTAAAGGTCAAAGATAATGAGTTCGGTTTGGGACATGTTGAGCTTAAGGTATCAACTGGACAAAGAGTTCAAGACATTTGAAAGACAGTTGGAAACATGAGATTGGAAGATAGAAAGGTTGGGGCAAGATGGGAAGATCTGAGAATCATCAGCATAGAGAGCATAATTAAATGCATGGGAAATGATGGAATCACCAAATGAAATTGAATAAAGGGAGAAGAAAAGAGACCCCAGGAAAGAACTCTATGGGATATCTCTGGTTAAAGGAATGGTCTGGATGAAGACCAAATAAAGGAGACTGAGAAGCAACAGTCTAATAGGTATGAGGAAAACCAGGAGATAATGGTGTTATGAAAGCTTAGAGAGAAGACAGTATCAAAGAGAAGAGGATGATCAACAATGTTAAAGGCTGAAAAGAGGTTTTAAAAAAATAAGGTTTGATTAAAGATCATTAGACTTGGCACTTAAGAGATCACTGGTAACTTTGGAGAGATTTTGATAGAATGATTGAAAACTAGATAAGGAATAAAGAAGTAACCAGTCTCTTTCCAAAGGACACCCAGGACAGCCTCTGACTTATCAACAGAGATCCCATTGTAACTTATTAGAATGCTACTACCAATCCTTTCCCTGTGTTGCTATTTAAAAATATTTTTCTTGATACCTTTTGTATAAACATTGTTAGTAGTTCCCTCTATATTCTTCTTCCTCCTCCCTCTTCTATAAATATTTAGTTGTATCAAGGGTCTTTCTTATAGTTGGTGACCTCCTTGGGATATCTACCCAATAATGGAATGTCTAGGTAAAAAAAAACATAAGCATTCATTTTAGTCACTTCATTTGAATAATTTGAAATTGCTTTCCAGAATGGTTGCACCAATTCATAGCTCCACCAATAATGCATTAGTATACCTGTCTTTCCCCAGTCCCTTCAATACTGGCTATTCCAGTCTTACCATCTTTGCCAATTCGCTTAGTATGAGGTGAAACCTCAAGATTGTTCTGGTTTCCATTTCTTTCATTATTGGTGATTTGAAGTTTGCAATTCTTCTTTTGAAGAATTAGATTATTTAGATTCCAATTAATTGTAACTATGCCTTTCCACAAGCCCTTATTGATAATGATTTTTATTGCATTATAGTCTGGAAAAATGTATTTATTATTTCTGCTTTCCTACACTTGTTTGCAATGTTTTTATGCCCTGGTTCATAGTCAGTCTTTGTATATGTGCCATGTGCTGCTGAAAAAGAAGGCATATTCCTTTTTATCCCTATTTATTTTTCTCCAAATATCTATTAGCTCCAATTTTTCTAACATTTCATTCACTTCACTTAATTCTTTATTACTTATTTTTTGATTCTGTTCATCTAGTTCTGATAGAGGAAGGTTGAAGTCCCCCTCTAGTATAGTTTTACTATCTATTTCCTCCTTAAGGTCCTTTAATTTCTCCTTTATAAATCTGAATGCTGTACCATTTGGTGCATATATGTTGAGTACTAATATTTCTTCATTATTTATACTGCCTTTCATCAATATGTAATTACCTTCCTTATCTCTTTTAAGGAGATCTATTTTTGCTTTAGCTTTGTCTGAGATCATAATTGCTACTCCTGCCTTCTTTGTCTTAGTTGCAGCCCAGTAAATTCTGTTCTACCCTCTTACCTTTACCCTATGTATGTCTACCTGCTTCAAGTGTGTTTCTTAAAGACAACATAGGTAGGATTCTGGTTTTTAATACATTCTGCTATCCATTTCCTTTTTTTGGTGAGTTCATCTCATTCACATCCACAGTTATAATTACTGTCTGTGTATTCCCCTCCATTATGACTTCCTCTTTTGATTCTGCTTTTTCTCTTATCCCTCTTACCCTCCCCTCCAACTTTTTGCCTTTAATCAGTCTCCCCCTCTTTCTGCTCCCTATTGTTCCTCCCCTTCCCAATCCCTCTCCTCTTATTTGTTCCCCTCTTACTATAGTGCCTTTTAAACAACCCCCCAACCTCTCCCTCCCTTGTATTATCCCCCTCCCTACCAGCCTGTACCAGCAGTACCCATCTACTTATTTATAGGGTACAATATAATTCTCTGCCCCGATGGATCTGATTGTTCTTCCCACTCAGAGTCAATTTCAATGCATGTAAGATTTAAATATTACCTGTTGCCAACTCCTTCCACCCTTCCATTGTATTGGTCTTCTCCACCTCTCCCCCTATGCACTTCTTTATGAAATATATATTTACCCATTTTTAGCTCTTTTCCCATTTCTCTTAGTATTATCCTCTTTTGAACCCCTAGTTTTTTTGACATATCACCCTATACAGTTTGTCACTGTACCCTCTAACTATATTTCTTCTAGCTACCCTGATGATAACAATTTTTAAGAGTTACCAATATCATCTTTTCTTATAGCAATACAAATCATTTGAGCTTATTGGGTCCCTTTAAAAAATTTTTCCCTCCCTTCTATTTTATTACATGTCCATATTTTCCCCTGCAAGAATATAGTCAATTTTGCTGGGTAGTTGATTCTTGGTTGTAGACCCAGTTCCCTTGCTTTCCAGAATATCATATTTCATGCCTTCTTGTCCTTCAGTGTGGATGCAGCCAGGTCCTGGGTTATCCTAACTGTGGCTCCATGATATCTGAATTATTTATTTTTAGCAGCTTGTAGTATCTTTTCCTTGGTCTGGAAGTTTTTGAACTTGGCTATAACATTTCTGGGCATTGTCAACTGGGGACTTAATGCAGGAAGTGATCTGTGAATTCTTTCAATCTCTATTTTACCCTTTTGTTCAAGAATGTCAGGGAAGTTTTCTTGGATGATTTCCTGTAGAATGATGTCCAATATTTTTCTTTTGTCATGATTTTCCAGTAGTCCAATAATTCTTAAATTGTCTCTCCTGGATCTATTTTCCAGGTCTTCTGTTTTATCTATGAGGTGTTTCATTTTTTCATTCTTTTGATTTTGTTTTATAAACTCTTGCTGCCTTGTGAAGTCATTTGCTTCTAGTTGTTGGATTCTAATTTTTAAAGACTGAATTCCATCCCTGGCTTTTTGGTCATCCTTTTCCTCTTGGTCTGTTGTTCTTGTAGGTCATCTTTTGCTTTCTTTGCCTCATTTTCAAGCTGGTCAAATCTGGCTTTCAAGACACTATTTTCTTATTTTAGTTCATGTACCTGTTTCCGGATGACCTATTTTGCTTTTTAAGTTCTTTTCCCCAATTTTATTCAGCCTCTCTTAATTGTTTTTTTCTTTATTGTATTTTGAGTTCTTCCACAGCTTGTGTCCAATTTGCTGGAGTTCCTGAGTTTTTGCTTGGACCTCCTCTGTTTCACTTGTTCTTTGTTCATTACGATTGAAGCTGTCAATTTTTCTTTTTCTGTTGTTTACTCATATTTTTTCCTTCTTTCCCCCATCATTGGCTGTATTCTTGCTCCTCTGTTTATTTGCTGGATTGTGGGTTTAGGCTATTCTTTCCTGAAGGGGTTTCTTCTCTGCTCTGCTGATTAACTGGATTAGGCTGATGGAGCTGACCTATTGTATTAATGAGCCCTGAGACCAGATCTTCTCCAACTGCCAGAAGAAGCTGAACATGAAGGTAAAGGTGTGGAAGCTGAAGGTAGTTACCCTCTTCCTCCTCTCTACTCCTTTCTGCCAGCCACCTCTCTGCCAACTGCCAAGTCAGAGCCCTGAGTTTCCAGTGGTGGTACCAAGGTACTCTGTTGTGGTTGCAGCCTTCACACTGGAATCTTAGTCAGCTATATTCTCACCATGGGTCTCAGTGAGGTAGGTGGGGGTATTGGAGATTGAGCTTCCCTGCCCTCTAAAGGTGTTTTATCTGCACTATTGCTAGACTAGATTAAGCAGGCTGAGCTGATCTGCAGAGCTATATGTGCCAAAACCTCTAGAGGCAGAGCCCCAAGATGGAAGAGTGGTGACTGAAGGCTGAAAGCAGGCTGCCCTTCTCTCTGCCCCTCTCCTCAAGCTGCCTCCCTGCCATCTGTGGTCAGAGCCCTGAGCCTCACATAACTGTGATAGCAAGGCACTCCCTCTGGGCTGGAGCCCTTACCCTGAGATCCCAGGAACCACCTGAGTCTCAGCACAGCAGGTGGGAGAAGGGTCCTGGGACCTTCCTTCTTTCTTTTCCTTAAACCCAAGAATTCAACATTCTCTGAATACTTTTCAAGTTGAATTGAGCAGGAGGGTTCCCCAGCTCTGTCCTGTTATATTTAGTTTTGTGCCCCCCCTTGTTTTTTTTTTTGTTAGTGTGGAAGGGTTTTCACAAAGGACTTGACTTTTGCTGTTTCTAAGCAGTCATCTTGACTCCACCTGTCTAATTCTTCTTTTAAGAAGAATAATTATTTATTAATCTTGTTTGAACACTATTGAGGAAATGTCTATTGCTTTTTAACTAAAATGGTGCTGAATTTATCTTACAGGAGCTGGGGAGATGAAGGAATGGTAAAGGCCTGAATTAGACAGGCAAATACATAAAAAAATACACTGGGCAATTTGAACACTCATCTGACCCAATTTGCAAACATGTATTGTGCAAGATAGTGGGAGGATCTGAGGATAAAGACAAAAAATGAGATCATCCCCACCCTCAAGAAGCTTATATTCTACTGACAGTATGCAACATATATACTATATGTATTATACCCATGGATAAATAAATATAAAGTAACTTGAAGAGGGAATAATAACAGTTGGAGGGATTTGGGAGGATGTGGTAGGAGAAATTATTGTCACTGTAGGCTATGCTGGTTTTCCCTTTAAAAGCACTGAGACTATATTGGAGATTTAACTAGTATAAGGTACAAAGACTTGGGCTGGAAATTTAGCTTCTTGATGGCTTATATACAAAAATTAGACCCTAAGGTGGCAGAAATTGCTCTCTCTCAAATTTAGTTCAAAACTCCACCACTTCCATTTTACAGCTGAGGAGGCTCAGAGAGGTTAAGTGATTTCCCCAGAATCACAGTGGTAATAGGTGTCAGGAACAAGATTGGAACCCAAGTCCCTGACTCCAAATTCAGTTCTCTTTCCCTTGCATCATGCTATCCTCTTTCCCTCCAACCTCTCCTGCACTTTATCCATCTCTGCCATATCCTTCTCTAATTTCTTTCCATCTTCCTTTGCTTCCACTAATCCCTTTTTCTTACTATCTCTTGTATTGATTTATTTGCCTTTGTTTACTCCATGTCTTTACACTCTCAGATTTATCTAAAAGGTACCTATCTCTTACCACATACTCTAGTCCTGATTGCTCTTTTTTTCCATGTCCCCTGACACACTGGGCCCAGAGAAGGAGTAAGGATGCTCCTTGATCTCCTCCACCTCCAGCCACTTTCAGACTCACCTTTATGGTCTTCTTTTGTTCTTCTCTTTGGTTAATTCACTTTACCCCACCTTCCCTAGATCCTAATTTTATTTTCCAACAACAGCTCTACTTGATTTGAGTTCCAAGAATATCATTTCCCATGCAAAAGAAACTAATCACCTGAAATCCATCATAATGCTGATTTTAGATAGTCTACATCTTAATCTCTTTAGTCTTCTCTCTCCTCTGATTGGATAGCTAGAGGGTACAGCACTAAATTAATTCCAAAGCTTTCCTTTACAAAGGGCTGGAATCTGAACTTTCCAGCTAGCTCCACTTTCCAGCTATCAACAGCACTGCATGGTTTGAACTCCACAAGAAATCATAGCCCTATCCCAGGCAACATCTGTTTTCACTTTCCACATACACTTTTCAACTTCCTTTTATGTCTTCCCCAGCTAGATTATGAATTCCTTGAAGGAAACAACTATCTTTTCTTATTTGTATCCCCGTTACATAGCACAGTGTATGGGGTGTATGGGGTGCTCAGGGAGGGGTAGTATCTCTGGTATGGAGGGCTTGTCATGCCCTCCTAGGGCAGCTCTCCAGCCTCTGACACCCAGCTCTCACTTATGGCTCCTAGTAGCTGCTAGCATGTGGCAGCGGCCACACCCTGGGCAACAGCTTTGACAGGCCGGCTAAACCTTGTGAGGGTAGCCATCGGGTCATCGACCCCTGGTGAACCAGGGCTTTGCTCACCCAGCATGTGAAGACTGCTTCGGCTGAACAGACAGAAGAAACCAATAAGAAGGTTCAACGGCTGAGAGGGTGACGCAGCAAAGCACTGTGGAGTGCTCAGGGCATGTTGGAGCACAAAGGACAACACGGCCATCCAATATAGCTGAGGAAGTCTCCAGACGTAACAATTTTTCGTGCCACTGGACCCAGGCTTCCAACGCTGAGAGAGTGGGACTGTCTCTGTGCATTGCCTTTTCCACTTAAATCTCCTTCACGCACAAGTATCTTTGTGCACACTCATCTATCCTAACCTCGTCCACCCTCTTCAAGACCTGTGGCAATGGGGGAGTGACGACTCAACAGGTGGAGGTGATCACTGGCAGTTGTAGTCATGATCCTGCACGTAGGTGGTCCACGGACCAGTGGTCGCTTGGCCCTGTGGGCAGCAGGGACGTTTGGCAGCATCCTGGGCGACTGAGCAGCCCTCTCTAGGACAGCACTGCTCACCCTAATCAAGGGAGGGGACTAGAAAAGGTGTCCCAAACATTGGCTGCCCTACAAACACCCGGTCAGCACACCGCGGCTGGCGGGTCATCCCCTTTCAGCGGTCGAAATCAAAGAAAAAATACAAAGAAACTCCTACTAGGAGCATGGAACATCAGGACATTACTTGATAGAGAGAATACCCCAAGACCTGAGAGAAGTACAGCTCTAATCGGTAAAGAACTGGCGCGATATAACATCGACATCGCAGCCTTAAGCGAAACACGCTTACCAGAAGAGGGATCACTCAGCGAACCCACCACTGGATACACCTTCTTCTGGAAAAGTAGAGCCTCAAATGAAGACAGAATCCACGGTGTTGGCCTGGCCATCAAGACCAGTTTGCTCAAACAGCTGCCAGACTTGCCTGTGGGCATCAGCGAGAGGCTCATGAAAATCCGTTTGCCTCTCAGCAAAGACTGGTATGCCACAATCATCAGCGCATATGCCCCAACACTGACTAGCACAGAGGAGACCATCGAGCAGTTCTACTTTGACCTGAGTGCTGTCCTGCACTCAGTGCCCACAAATGACAAGCTGATACTACTGGGAGACTTCAACACCTGCGTTGGCCAGGACCATGAAAGATGGAAAGGAGTGCTCGGCAAATACGGAGTGGGCAAAATGAACAACAACGGCCTACTGCTACTCAGCAAATGCTCACAGTTCGAACTCACCATCACAAACACTGTGTTCAGAATGGCGAACAAATATAAAACAACGTGGATGCACCCAAGATCAAAACAGTGGCATCTCATTGACTACATCATTGTACGCCAGCGAGACATCCAGGATGTAAAGATCACCAGAGCCATGAGAGGAGCTGAATGCTGGACAGACCACCTATTGGTTAGAGCGACTCTTCAAATGCGCATTGCGCCTCGCCATCCAAAATGTGCCCAGACAGTTCGCGCATTTTACAATGTGAGTCATCTTAGAGATCCATCTTATTTGCAAACATTCCAGTCCTGCCTGGACAACAAGCTGTCTGCCAAGGGACCACTCACTGGAAGCTCAACTGAGAAATGGAACCAGTTCAGAGACACAGTGAAGGAAACATCAAAGGCAGTCCTAGGCCCAAAACAACGCAACCACCAGGACTGGTTCGAGGAGAACAACATGGCTATTGAAGACCTATTGAGCAAGAAGAACAAAACCTTTATGGAGTGGCAAAATAACCCAAAAATCTGTCCTAAAAAGGACAGATTCAAATCTCTCCAAGCCACGGCACAGCGTGAGATCAGGAAAATTCAAGACCGATGGTGGGAAAAAAAAGGCAGAAGAAATCCAGCGGTTTGCTGATATGAAAAACTACAACAGTTTTTCAGTGCCCTCAAGACTATCTATGGGCTATTAAAACCCACCACCACTCCCTTGCTATACTCTGACGGTGACACTCTCATAAAAGGTAAAAAAGGCATCAGCAACTTGTGGAAAGAACACTTCAGATAGCTTCTCAACCGACCCTCTTCAGTCGACCAAAGCACCCTTGACCAGATCCCCTAAAACTGCTCCATTGAACAATTTGACTTCCCTCCTTCAATAGAGGAAGTCCAAAAAGCCATTAAACAAATGAGTGCAGGCAAGGCACCCGGTAAAGACGGGATCCCAACCGAGGTGTACAAGGCCTTAAATGGAAAGGCTCTCCAGGCATTCCACATAGTGCTGACCAGCATATGGGAAGAAGAAGACATGCCCCCAGAACTCAGAGATGCCTCCATCATAGCCCTATACAAGAACAAAGGCTCACGAGAAGTCTGTGACAACTACAGAGGCATCTCACTACTCTCCACTGCTGGAAAGATCCTCGCCCGTGTTATACTCAACAGACTCCTGTCATCTGTTTCAGAGCAGAACCTGCCTGAATCACAATGTGGCTTCCGACCAGATCACAACACCATCGACATGGTCTTCACAGTGAGGCAAATGCAGGAAAAATGCCTTGAGCAGAACCTGAGTCTCTACATTGTCTTCATAGACCTGACAAAGGCGTTCAACACAGTGAACAGGGATGCATTGTGGGTGATCCTCAGCAAGCTCGGGTGCCAAGCAAAATTCGTCAAACTGATCCAGCTCTTCATGTTGACATGACAGGGGAAGTCCTATCTGGTGGAGAGACTTCCGATCACTTCAACATCTCCAATGGTATGAAACAGGGCTGTGTCCTCGCTCCAGTACTATTCAACCTATTTTTCACCCAAGTATTATGACATGCTGTGATTGATCTAGACCTGGGCGTCTACATCAAATACCGACTGGTTGGCTCACTATTTGACCTTTGCCGCCTGACTGCAAAAACAAAGACAACAGAGAGACTCATCCTGGAAGCTCTCTTTGCAGATGACTGTGCTCTCATGGCCCACCAAGAAAATCATCTCCAAACCATTGTGGACAGGTTCTCCACCGCAACAAAACTGTTTGGCCTGACTATCAGCCTCAGCAAAACAGATGTGCTGTTCCAACCTGCACCAGGGAGGCCAACTAACCAGCCGTGCATTACAATCGATGGCACGCAGCTTTCTAACGTCAACACTTTCAAGTACCTGGGCAGCACCATCGCCAACGACGGGTCCCTAGACCACGAGATTAATGCCAGGATCCAAAAGGCCAGCCAGGCACTTGGGCGGCTGTGCTGCAAAGTCCTCCAACACAGAGGTGTAAGCACTGCGACGAAGCTCAAAGTGTATAACTCAGTGGTCCTCAGCTTGCTCCTGTATGGTTGTGAAACATGGACACTGTACCCCGGAAGCACATGAAACAGCTGGAGCAATTCCACTAACGCTCCCTCCGGTCAATCATGAGGTTCCGATGGCAGGACCGAATCACCAACCAGGAAGTCCTCGACAGAGCCAACTCCACCAGCATCGAAGTCATGGCCCTCAAAACCCAGCTACGATGGTCTGGACACGTCATCCGCATGGACCCACAGCGAATACCAAGACAGGTATTCTATGGTGAACTGTCAGCTGGACTCAGGAAACAAGGCTGACCAAAGAAAAGATTCAAGGATCAGCTAAAGTCAAACTTGAAGTGGGCTAGCATGACACCAAAGCAACTAGAACTCGCTGCCTCTGACAGAAGCAGCTGGCGAACCCACATTAACCATGCTGCCACCACCTTTGAAGATGAACGACGACGTCTTGCCGCTGCGCGTGAACACCGACACCAGGCCACAGCCGCACCTCCCGTAACAACTGGCGTCCCATGCCCCATGTGCCACAAACCCTGAGCCTCAGCCTTTGGACTCCAAAGCCACATGAGGGTACACCGTAGATGAAACTGCACAAAGACAATAGTCATTCTCGATCACCGAGAGACTACCACTACTACATAGCACAGTGCCTGGCACACAATAGGCACTTAATAAACCTTCAATGAATTATTGAATTGAATCCTCAATATTGTCATATACCAGGTCATTGACCCTCTCTTTTCCTTCCCTTTCAGTATCTGGTTCACTATTTCACCCTTTATCCCCAATTTCTGCCTTCATCATCAGGGTTTCAAAAATGTTTGATTTCCCTTCAAACCCCTCAACTTCCCAAGTCACCATGCTCTTCAATTCTAATGATGTACTTCTCTACCTCCAACCACCATTGGCATACCTTAAACATTACCCATAAGGTGAACCCCCAAATGATAAAGATTCCCCCTCTAATAATAATTTACTGTCTTCCCATCTCTTCCCTCTTCTTTAATCTTCCTTCATCCTCACTTTAGTTCCTTTCATATCCCCTGTCCCACACTCATTTCCCTTATTCTGATCTCATTTACTTCTTTTCACTGTGTCAGCTCTAGAGTAACTGATTCAGAAACATTCTACTCTTTGACTCCCTTATCTTTCTGTTGTTAATATCCCACTTATCCCTCAACCTTGGATCACTCCTACCCTCTCAAGCTTCTAAATGAAACTGGAGTAACTCACAGCACCATGCCACCTGGATTCACTAGAAATTGGTATTATCTCATCCTCACTGCATCCTCATTGCTTCAGGATAGTCTTTCTATTCTTCTATGCTTGATTTTCATTCAGTTGTTCCAAAACTTAATCTTGTCTCATGAAACCCTTAATGTCACTTTCAACCTCCTCTTTTTCAGTAGATGACCTCACTCTGCATTTTCCTGAGAAGATTGAGGGTGTCTCTCCTAAAACTGCCTCTTCTCTAAAATATACTTCAAAATCTTTCAGCATTTTCACTTACCCCCCTCCTTTACTTCAGTCACAGGAGACTATAGGATCTTAGATCTAGACCTAGAAAGATCCTCAGAGGCCACCTAGTCTGACTGCCTCATTTCACAGATAAGGAAACTGAGCCTGAGAGATTAAGTGACTTGCCCAAGGTCACACAGGTAACATTTGTCAGAGGTGCTATTGGAACCTAGAGCCTTTGACTTCAGAGTTAATGTTCTTGACCCTCTAGACCTGGCTTCAAGTGTCTCTTCTTCTGGAACTGTCCCCAAATTTCTCACTCTCTGTCCCCTTCTCTCTAGTACCTACAACATATTCCATCCTCATCTCCAACTTTTAGAATCCTTTGTCCCCCTAAAAGGCTCAGCTCAGGTGCTGTCTCTTCCATGAAACTTCATCTCCTGATTCTACCTGTTCATGTAAGTCATCTCTTCCTCTTCAAGTTTTCCTGTAGTACTTTGTTTTGTACTTGCTTCTAAAATTGTATTGTTTCATGTGTAATTCAGACTGAATTGCTTGCCAGCTCTAGGAGGGGAGGGAAGAAGGGAGAAAAACAATTTGGATCATATAACTTTGGAAAACTCATGTGGAAATGTATTATGTGTAATTGGTAAAAAATAGATTTAAAAAATAAAATAAAATTGTATTGTTTTTCTGTGTACCTGTATTTCTCTAGAAGAATGCAATCTCCCTGAGGGAAGGGACTGTTTCATTTTTATCTTTGAATCCCTAGTGTCTAGCTGAGTGTCTGGTACAGAGCAGACCCTTCCTAAATGATTGTTGAATTAAAGTATTGAATGAACCCTCCAGAAGGAAGGAAGGGCCTAATCATGAAGGGCCTGAGGAATTGGCACTAGACATTCTTCTCAAGAGCTCAGAAGATGCTGATGACATTGAGATTACGTATCCATGCCCATTAGGTAAATACCCACAAAATGAGGCCAACCGAGTTCAGGTACAGTAAGAAATGAAAGTCTTACAATAAAAAGAGAGAAAAACTCATGAAATTACTACCTTATTGTAAATTGACTCAATATGACATTTTGAATTCACCGTGACCCTATTTCTCTGAAGGTCCAAGAACTGGGAAAGAATGCTTATAAAGATGGTGATGTAAACAGATGACAACAAACTCTCACAAGGTCAGCAAGAAACAGCATTGTCCAACACATTAGCTACTCTTGTCACTTCATCCTTATCTCATGGATCAGATGGGTGTCTAGGGCACAAATGTACATTTGATATTTAAAAGTGTTTGATGTGGAAGTTCAAGTCCACAATTGGTAAAGAATTGGATAGGACTTGGGCCAAGACAATGTCTAATTCTCTGGAGGCTTATTTATGTTTATAGATAGATATAAATGCATGTATGTTTCTATATATAATTCTATGTATTGTTATATAATAAGTATATATTCTATGTTCTATGTACATGGTTATATGTGTATATTTATCTAAAAATATACATAAACATCATTTGTTTCTTCTTACCACTTGTCTGGAGCACAAACAGCAGTGTTGATCATCTTCAGTGTAAAAAGAACAGCAAAAGCTAAGCTAAGCAGTTAAACAAGAGAAGAATGTGCACATGTACAATTGGGAATTGCTCATTCCTCTGGGTTGGCTAATTATTGGATTATTGGATACTTTTAGATATTTAGAAAGACCATGTTCAGCTTTTTTAATTGATTAGGGCAGGAGTTCTTGAGGTCCATGTATAGATTTCAGGGGTTCCATAAACTTGGATGAGAAAAGAAATTGCATCTTTATTTCAATACTAATGGTGCCCTTTGTAATCCTACATATTTTGTTTTATGCATTTAAAAGCATCATTTGGAGAAAAGTTCATAAGTCAATTAGTCATTCAGTCAATAAATATCTATTAAGTGCCTAATATATGCCAGATACTGTGTTAAGTTCTGGGGACAGAAATGCAAATAGAAATAAAGATAATTCCTGTCCTTGAGGAGCTTACAATCTAATAGAGGAAGACAATGCTTGAAGAGATGCTGAAAATACTGACGGAGGAATCCATGACACAAAAAAAGTTGAGAATAATTGAGTTAGAAATCAAGACTATAAGAATTTTGGTCAATTTTATCTTTGGTATTCAAATTTGAACATCATGTCATAAAGGATAGAGAGTGGGCCTTGGAAACAAGAAGAACTGGATTCAAATCCTGCCTCTGGCACTTACTAGCTATGTGACCATAGACAAGGCACTTAACCTCAGTTTCCTTAACCATAAAATGAGAATAATAATAATAATAGCATCTACCCAATAGTCTTGTCATGAAGGCCACCTGTTTGAAAAGCACTTTGCAAACTTTAACATATTATATAAAAGTTAGTTATTTTAAGTCTGCATAAAGGATTTTTCAATGGATAATAGAAACATAGGTACTTCAGACTTCCTTCCAAATGGAAATGGATAGTCTTTAAAATTATTAAACTCTCTTTTTTGTGTCTTAGATTTAATCAAATTTATTTTTTATAAGTATACTTTAAAAACAAATTTAAATTGAAGTATTTTAGATGTTGGCTACAAATTTGACCATAAAAATTTGCTATAGTAACAGGTATAAGGATGATATTAGAAATTAAGTCTTTTTATATTAGTTTAGAGATAAGAAGTAGAGAAGCTGGCTTGATAAAGAATTGGAGTTTGAAATATATCTAAGACAGTGTCAGTTTCAAATGTTGACAATCTAATGGTTTTTCTGTGGCAGTTAGGCTCTCTGGGTGTGGCTGTTACTCTGAGGGAGTTGGCAGTTATTCTCTGGGAAGTAGTAGGCAATTATTCTCTCAGAGTGGTGAGAGCAGGTGACATCTTTTCTCTCTCTCTTCACTGTCTGAGGTAAGGCAAGGAGGGAAAAACCTGAAGGAGCTAAGTGATTTTACTTTTCCAACTTGGGAAGCACTAGTGACTATCTATTGCTGTTACATAAATTGTTTTATATCTGAGAAGACCAAAGAAACACCTAGTCTTTGGTTTGGATTCTGAGTCTGTTAAGGGTCAGAGTCCTAACTTGGTTCTTGCTGAGACTCAGCCAGCTAGTCTTTGTTATTTTATAACTTGGAGATAAAGTTAAGAATTATATATATTGTATAAGGATAATAGTGTTTAGTTTATTGCATAATAGTGAAAATTTGGGTTAGTCATATCAGGAAGAATCAGTGTAGCCTGTGGAAACAGGAGAAGCAGTTCATTGCAGAACCAGGGAGTTTTATGTGGGTGGAGTTAGAATCCCTTAGTATTAGAAATCATTTTTTTATCCTTATATTCTCAATAAATAGTTTATTTTTATATAACAAAAGTCTCCTTAGCAAGTTCACTTATAAGCTTCACTTCACTGATATAAACTGAAGATACTTACAAAGCACAGCAAGCAGAGTATCTAATCAGTTTATAATCAATAATCAATTCATTGCTTATTATTTTTACACAGAGAAACTCCAGACACAAATTCAGAAGATTATAATGACTTGAAAACACCTATAAGCAAAGTGTCAAAAAAGTGCAGACTGGACACAGGTCCAATAAGAAATCCTAGAAGAGTTCACAAATCTTAATTCCGACTCTTAGAACAGAGAGTCAGAGACTTGGAGTTAGAAAAGACCTTAGTGGTTATCTCTTCCACTTCCCTCATATCAGAGCTGAGGAAACCAGGGCCTAAAGAAGTTGTGTCTTGTTGAAGGTCACATAATTTGTAGTAAGGCAAGGTCTAGAACATCTTAAGTTTCTTTACTCTTGGGTTGGGTATATTTCCATTATGCCAGTTTCTTCATCTGTAAAATAGAAGGTGGTGACTAACTAAATTCTAAGGTCATTTCCAGGCCTGAGTTCTATTATCCTATGATCATACACCATAATTCCATGTCTTAGTTTTGTGTCCTTAGGCAAGTCACTAAATGACTCTGAGCCTAATTGTAAAATGAGAGTAACAATATTTGCACTCATCACCTCATAGGATTTCTATGAGGAAAATACTTTGTAAACTTTAAAGTGCTATAGAAATGTGAGTTACCATTATCATCATCATTTTGATTATATTGATTCTAAAACTGACACAGATTGTGTTTTACAGCTTACAGAATGTACATACATTTTTTGGAATTACATTTGCCTAGAAATGTTATTCTTGAACAATATCAATTATCAGTATCATAGTTGATTATTGTCTTCCACAAAATCCTAATTGTGGTACAGATTGATTCTCAGAAGCTATTCTCCTGGATTACCAGGTTCTGGTAAATTCTCTCATATGTACAACATGGTTTGAGCACCATTCCAGCAAAAGATAATCTCTGTTTTCTAATGACCAACTTTGCTGAGAATGGAGACACTGGACAATAAATAGTTGATGAATTTTTTGGCCCTGAAAACATCTGAAATAAAGAAAAATAGAAAATAGCTCTTCAGTCCTGTGCAGCCCCTGCACTAAAAGTGACCCAATAGTGGGAAAAGATAGAAAATGTCAGGAGAAAATGGCCAGGTATTGTTCAGGAGGAGAAATGGAAGATGGGTTATTCTCTGCACTATTGAAGAGTTCTCACATATATGAGATCACATGTGATGGTGTGTTGTCTACAGAGCATGAGATTAGAAGTTAGAGGACCTAGATTTGAATCCTTTCTCTTCTCCTTTACTGCCTAACTGATTTTATAATAATCATTTAACCTCCCTTTCTCTTAGATGCCTTTTCTGTAAAATGAGATTCTTAGATTCTTTGATCTCTATGCATCCTGTGAGCATTTGCAGAGGTGGAACATGTTGAATGTAATTATATTTTCAGCAGTGCTTTTGGGTATAGCCAACATGAAATGGGATTCACAAACATGGTAGAGTAATCAATGTAAATAATTTAGACATTTGCATGCGGAATGCAGAGTTAGAATGAAGCTGACCTTACTGAGGAATGGAAACAGATTGGCAGTTTGTAAATTAATGTTATTACATGTAAATATAGAAAAAGTCATGAAGTAATGCCATTGAGGACTGTGAATTAATTTGAGCATTATTGGGAATCTTTGAATGTGATATAAATTGGAAGTGGAATGAATATGCTGTGGCCGGCCGGAGCTGTGCCAGTCCCAGGATTGGAGCTGTGGCTGCTATAAGCCTTCAGCCTGGGAGGAATGGGCTTTGTGATTTAAAATTAACTCAACATTCAACCGTGAGCTTTAATTGACTTTGTGATCTTATTCTCAGGGAAATAATAAAAATAGTGGTGATGAGATGGTGTGTATAAAATACTTTACTAATTTTAAACCACTATATAAAAGTTAGTTATTATTATTAGAAATAACTTTTTGCATTTGTTACAATAACTGTTGTTAACATGATGCTTTAGACATTTGCAACATGATGTCAAGTACATGGATTCGTGGATATGGGATAAAATTTGCCATAGTGGATAGGGTACTGTATGTGGAATCAGGAAGAATGGGATTCAAATCCTGCTTTGGATGCTTGTAAGCTGTGTGACTCTAGGCAAGTCATTTATACTCTGTTTCTATTTCCTCTTCAGAAAGATGAGGTTAGATTCCATGGCCTCTAAAGTTCATTCACACTCTAAATTTCTGATCCTGTGAAATAGTTCCAAACAAAGGTATTTGGTTGTGAGGCATCCGGAAACAGTTCTATTATTTGATAACTATAGTTAAATTGATCTGATTTTATCATCTGGAAAAGTTGGACCTTATATATTTTATTTATTTGTTTTCATGTATTGTGGAAAAAATCTAAGAGACTTGGGCAGATGGCGCAGATAGGTCAATCAGTGTGAAAAGACCATGACTGAAGTGGATGTCTTATTAGGAATCAATGAGCTAGTGCTTGGGACATTCCCGTGTCCAAAGAGAGGGGAAGGAGATAGATCCAGAATATCCTCATGCTGCTAAGAGGGAAAATAGTGTTGAAGAGGCCTTAAGGTAGAGGAGGAATATATTTGGTAATTTTCTCCATGAATTTTTCTCCAGTGTAAGAGATATCTTTCACAACACAATGAGCATGGAAATATGTTTTGCATAATATATGTGCAACCTATACCATATTGCCTGCCATCTTTGGGAAGGGAGGGAAAAAACATGGATTGCAAAATGTCAAAATGATTATTGAAAATTGTTTCAACATGTAATCTGGAAAAAAATTAAATGTAATAAAAAAGGAATAATCTGTGGGATGGGGGCAGGACAAAGGGAGTGGTAATAAATAGTAGGAGCTATCAATGATGAGAAGAGAATGAGCAGTGAGTTTGGGAGAACTCTGGCCAAAGAGTTTTAAGCAGCAGTATTGGCCTTCCATTCCCACAGTCAGAAAAGGTATCATCCAGGACATTGTTGTGGCTCAGTCATTTTCTGTCATGTCTGACTCTTCTTAAACCCATTTGAGGTTTTCTTGGCAATGATACTGGAATGGATTGCCATTTCCTTCTCCAACTCATTTTATAGATAAGGAACTGAGGCAAACAGGATTAAGTAACTTGTCAGGGGTCACACAGCTAACAAGTTTTGTTTTGTACTCATGAAGATGTCTTCCTGATTCCAAGCCTAGCACTTTATCCACTGCACCACCTAGCTGCCCCATCATCCCAGAGATGCATGAATGGAAAAGAAGGTAGACTGTCATTTAGTAAGAACAGAGATTAACAAACAGATGAGTTTAGTGATGCTATTATTGTACCTAGTAGGGAATGCTAAAAAAAATTTTTTTAAGTAAAAGAGGAAGCCATCATTTTGGATAGACCCCCAATGGAGAATATCTGGAAGGAAACAGAGCATAGTTGCACAGGATAAAGTGTGAATGGGTTCCAATCTGCACAATCAGAGGGGAGTACTCACATCAGCAAGATCGTGTAATTATCCCCAAGGCCAGATCAACTATCTAGTAATAATTAGGAAAGCTTCAGGACATCTGTGAGAAGCTCCAGTCTTCCAAAAACTGGAACATTCTCGAAGAGTTACATGCATGATCTATGTGCATAGTTGCACTGGAAAAAAGGCACTGAAGGGTGGATAAATGTGTAAGGATGCCAAGCTCCTTGTTCCCTTTCAATAGTAGTAGAAATATGAGGTAATAATTGTTAGTTGGTCTTGACTGGGTGATCTTAGAATTTGTAGTCTCCAAGCCTATTCTTTTTTTTTAATTTTATAATATTTTATTTGATCATTTCCATGCATTATTCATTAAAGACAAAGATCATTTTCTTTTCCTTCCCCCCCAACCCCCGTAGCCAACGCATGATTCCACTGGGTATCACATGTGTTCTTGATTCGAACCCATTTCTATGTTGTCAATATTTGCATTAGAGTTTCGTTTAGAGTCTCTCCTCTGTCATGTCCCCTCTACCGCTGTAGTCAGGCAGTTGCTTTTCCTCGGTGTTTCCACTCCCACAGTTTGTCCTCTGCTTATGAATAGTGTTTTTTCTCCTAGATCCCTGCAGATTGTTCAGGGACATTACACCGTCTCTAATGGAGAAGTCCATTTCGTTCGATTATACCACAGTGTATTAGTCTCTATGTACAATGTTCTCCTGGTTCTGCTCCTCTCGCTCTGCATCACTTCCTGGAGGTTGTTCCAGTCTCCATGGAACTTCTCCACTTTATCATTCCTTTGAGCACAATAGTATTCCATCACCAACATATACCACAATTTGCTCAGCCATTCCCCAATTGAAGGGCATCCCCTCGTTTTCCAGTTTTTGGCCACCACAAAGAACGCAGCTATGAATATTTTTGTACAAGTCTTTGTGTCCATTATCTCTTTGGGGTACAGACCCAGCAGTGCTATGGCTGGGTCAAAGGGTAGATATTCTTTTGTCGTCCTTTGGGCATAGTTCCAAATTGCCCTCCAGAATGGTTGGATCAGTACACAACTCCACCAGCAATGAATTAATGTCGCTACTTTGCCACTCCAAGCCTATTCTTAGGACATTCTGAGTCTAAAAGAAGAAGATTCTGCCAACAACCCAAACAATGAACAGCACAGCCAACTGTTAGCACTCAGACCTCTCTCCAGAACCAACACCTCCTGTCTGACACGGGGTGGAAAAGAGTGAGTGGCAGGACCATTGCCACAAATGTTCTCAAAGTGCTCCAGTTTTAGTAAATCCTTCCTTTGAAATTTTTAGCAACTACTTTTGTAG